>NC_143025.1:86665000-86700000 GCF_057628025.1 Oncorhynchus mykiss | reverse complement strand
TGAGAACGTTTGACTCTGGTTGCAGGGAAGTTCTGAGAACATTTGACTCTGGTTCCAGGGAGGTTCTGAGAACGTTTGACTCTGGTTCCAAGGAGGTTCTGAGAACGTTTGACTCTGATTCCAGGGAGGTTCTGAGAACGTTTGACTCTGATTCCAGGGAGGTTCTGAGAACGTTTGACTCTGGTTGCAGGGAGGTTCTGAGAACGTTTGACTCTGATTCCAGGGAGGTTCTGAGAACGTTTGACTCTGATTCCAGGGAGGTTCTGAGAACGTTTGACTCTGATTCCAGGGAGGTTCTGAGAACGTTTGACTCTGGTTGCAGGGAGGTTCTGAGAACATTTGACTCTGATTCCAGGGAGGTTCTGAGAACGTTACCTCTGATTCCAGGGAGGTTCTGAGAACGTTTGACTCTTCTTCCTTAAATGTTTTCCTGGGAGGTTTAATTTCCTTAAAACTTTTAACAAGACTTTTAATAACAGTGCTAGCTTTTTTGGGGTCAACTTTTTTTAAACTCCAAGCACAGATAGGAAACGTGGAAATTCATGCAAACACATAACTTTTTTATATTGTGACACGGCATCATTGAGATTCAAACCTGTAATCTTGTGTTCTCTACCCAGGGAAATTAGTCCACTGCACCACCAGGATGGCGCTAGCATGCTGTTTATTTTAGTTTAGTCAAACAGACCCATTTCAAAGGAAACAAGCACTCATTACGATCAGCACACCTGAACGCGTAACAACGTAGAGTATAGAGCGAGTTTTGTTGATGCTGAGAACAGAATCCATATGTTTTTAAATAACATTCTTAGAACTTTCTCTGAGTTTTCCTGTGTTTTTTTATGGAACGTTTTCTCGACATTCTCAAAACAATTTGAAAACATGGATTTAAATAGATCCACGAGGAACCCAGTAGGAAACCTTAGGAAATTCCCACAGGAGAACGTTATTTCTTGATGTTCTCTAAACAATTGTTGAACGTTACAAACGTTAAACCATTTGGAGAACATTCCTAGAACATTGCCAAAATGTTCATAAAATGTAACTATGTTTGAACTTTTAATAAATGTTCTGTTAAAGTAATGAAATACCAAGAAAACCTAGTCTTACTGAGAATGTTCCAAAGCCAAGTGGGATCAAGTCAATCCTGCACCATTCATTGAAAGTTGTCGGACGTTTGTATGCAAAACAACCATAGGACAACCACAATCTCACCAATCTGTAAGCAACATATTGTTCTCAGAACGCTATGTCGTAGCTGGGACACCACAGGGGACCTGATGATATAGTGTGTATTGTTGTAGAGAGTACTACACAGGGTACCTGATGATATAGTTTGTATTGTCGTAGCTGGGACAACACAGGGGACCTGATGATATAGTATGTATTGTCGTAGCTGGGACAACACAGGGGACCTGATGATATAGTATGTATTGTCGTAGCTGGGACAACACAGGGGACCTGATGATATAGTATGTATTGTTGTAGAGAGTACTACACAGGGTACCTGATGATATAGTATGCATTGTTGTAGAGAGTATTACACAGGGTACCTGATGATATAGTATGTATTGTTGTAGAGAGTACTACACAAGGTACCTGATGATATAGTGTGTATTGTTGTAGAGAGTACTACACAGGGTACCTGATGATATAGTATGTATTGTTGTAGAGAGTACTACAGAGGGTACCTGATGATATAGTGTGTATTGTTGAAGAGAGAATTACTGATGTAACAGTGTAGTTGAACATCATGGCGGAGGACAATATGGGATCAAGCCTTGCCACGCTCTTAGTCCTACAATTACATACATCTCAATGTTAGGTAATGAATTTCTGAGTGTGTGTGTGTGTGTGTGTGTGTACGTGTGTGTGTGCGTGTGCGCGTGCGTGCGTGCGTGCGTGCGTGTGTGTGTGTGTATGTGTAGCTAGTCAAGCCCCCAGAGACCCTCTCCCTGTATGAATTTGCATCTTCCAGAGAGAGTGCCATATGCTGTTAGAGCTGCGTGTCTGTTAATAGACTGGCAGCTGAAGGCTCGGCTGATCACTTGGCTGACGGCTCGGCTGATGACTCTCGGTTGATGGCTCTCGGCTGAGGGCAAGGCTGAGGGCTCAGCAGAGGGCTCTTGGCTACTGTCTAATGACGGACAAACACAAATTTCATCACCTTCTCTTACAAGCAGGATGAGAGAGAGGGAGAGGAGGAGAGAGTAAGAGGAGGAGAGAGTAAGAGGAGGAGAGAGAGGGAGAGGAGGAGAGAGAGGGAGAGGAGGAGAAAGTAAGAGGAGGAGAGGGTAAGAGGGGGAGAGAGGAAGAGGAGGAGAGAGAGGAAGAGGAGAGAGAGGAAGAGGAGGAAAGAGTAAGAGGAAGAGAGAGGAAGAGGAGGAGAGAGAGGAAGAGGAGAGAGAGGAAGAGGAGGAGCGAAGAAGGGGAGGAGAGAGGAAGAGGAGAGAGAGGAAGAAGAGGAGAGAGAGGAAGAGGAGATAGTAGAGGAGGAGAGAGAGGGAAAGGAGGAGAGAGGAAGAGGAGAGAGAGGAAGAGGGGGAGAGAGAGGGAAAGGAGGAGATAGAGGAGGACAGAGAGGAAGAGGAGGAAAGAGAGGAAGAGGAGAGAGAAGAGGAGGAGAGAGAGTAAGAGGAGGAGAGAGAGTAAGAGGAGGAGAGAGGGAGAGGAGGAGTGAGGAAGAGGAGGAGAGAGAGGGAGAGGAGGAGAGAGAGGGAGAGGAGGAGAGAGAGGAAGAGGAGGAGAGAGAGGGAGAGGAGGAGAGGGAGAGGAGGAGAGAGTAAGAGGAGGAAAGAGTAAGAGGAGGAGAGAGGAAGAGGAGGAGAGAGAGGAAGAGGAGAGAGAGGAAGAGGAGGAGCGAAGAAGAGGAGAGAGAGGAAGAAGAAGAGAGAGAGGAAGAGGAGAGAGAGGAAGAGGAGAGAGAGGAAGAGGAGGAGAGAGAAGAAGAGGAGAGAGAAGAGGAGGAGAGAGAGGAAGAGGAGAGAGAAGAGGAGGAGAGAGAGGAAGAGGAGGAGAGAGAGGAAGCGGAGGAGAGAGAGGAAGTGGGGAGAGAGAGGATGAGGAGAGAGAGGAAGAGGAGAGAGAGTAAGAGGAGGAGAGAGAGTAAGAGGAGGAGAGAGAGGGAGAGGAGGAGTGAGGAAGAGGAGGAGAGAGAGGGAGAGGAGGAGAGAGAGGGAGAGGAGGAGAGAGAGGGAGAGGAGGAGTGAGAGGGAGAGGAGGAGAGAGAGGAAGAGGAGGAGAGAGAGGGAGAGGAGGGGAGAGAGGAAGAGGAGGAGAGAGAGGATATGCAAATTATCCTATCAGGGCTCTGCGTCTTGTGATGTCAGCTGTCTCTGTGTGATGCTGTGAAATCAGCCACCCCATCAAGAAATACAATATCTACATGTAGTAGAGGCCCACAAAGCCTGGCGGACACACACACACACACACACACACACACACACACTCACACACACCAGAGTAGACACACAAAGACACACATACACACACATCAGAGAAGACACAAGCACACACCCACAAATACACAAATACACACCCACGAATACACAAATACATACCCACGAATACACAAATACACACCCACAAATACACAAATACACACCCACAAATACACAAATACACACCCACGAATACACAAATACATACCCACAAATACACAAATACATACCCACGAATACACAAATACATACCCACGAATACAGAAATACACACCCACGAATACAGAAATACACACCCACGAATCCACAAATACACACCCACGAATACACGAATACACACCCACGAATACACACCCACGAATACACAAATACATACCCACAAATACACAAATACATACCCACGAATACACAAATACATACCCACGAATACAGAAATACACACCCACGAATACAGAAATACACACCCACGAATACACGAATACGCACCCACGAATACACACCCACGAATACACCACGCCAGGGAGAGAGGGGATGTATGTCTATTTATCTATCACTCCAGCCAATAAAGACTGTGCTATGATTCAATTTACAGTAATTACTGTGGTCCGTCCACTGACACACACACAATTCTGTTAGCTTATGCACACACACACACACACACACACACTACCAGTTACCGCACTTATGCTGTAGTCTCCATGGACACAGCGATGAGATCAAATGGCCCAATTTGCTGCCCCCCATCCCCGTCCCTCCTCACACACACGCCCACACACTTCAGTCAACATGACTGGGATGAGAGGTTAACTCGCTAAATTGAATGGCGTGGCAGTTATATGGTTATGTGACAATCCGTGCAGCAATGTTAGTGACTCACAGCTTATCACTTGTCGCTTTCTATTGGCTCTGAGGAGAGAGTTGCCTATATAGACACAGATCTAGGAGCAGCTTAATAACTGAACAAATCATAAAAGTGGATGCAAAACTGATCTTAGAGCAGTGTGTCTCGGGAGAAACATTATTCTACTCCAAATTGATTGGGAAGGGCCATGGTGGGAGGGTCCTGTAGCCATAGTAGGAGGGTCCTGTAGCCATAGTGGGAGGGGCCTGTAGCTATAGTGGGAAGGTCCTGTAGCCATAGTGGAAGGGGCCTGTAGCCATAGTGGGAGGGGCTTGTAGCTATCGTGGGATGGGCCAGTAGCCATAGTGGGAGGGGCCAGTAGCCATAATGGGAGGGGCCTGTAGCTATAATGGGAGGGGCCTGTAGCTATAATGGGAGGGCCCTGTAACCAGAGTGGGAGGGGCCTGTAGCTATAGTGGGATGGGCCAGTAGCCATAGTGGGAGGGGCCAGTAGCCATAATGGGAGGGGCCTGTAGCTGTAGCTATAGTGGGAGGGTCCTGTAGCCATAGTGGGAGGGTCCTGTAGCCATAGTAGGAGGGTCCTGTAGCAATGGTGGGAGGGTCCTGTAGCCATAGTAGGAGGGTCCTGTAGCCATAGTGGGAGGGGCCTGTAGCTATAGTGGGATGGGCCAGTAGCCATAGTGGGAGTGGCCAGTAGCCATAATGGGAGGGTCCTGTAGCTATAGTGGGAGGGTCCTGTAGCCATAGTGGGAGGGGCCTGTAGTCATAGTGGGATGGGCCAGTAGCCATAGTGGGAGGGGCCAGTATCCATAATGGGAGGGGGCTGTAGCCATAGTGAGAGGGTCCCGTAGCCATAGTGGGAGGGTCCTGTAGCCATAGTGGGAGGGTCCTGTAGTCATAGTGGGATGGTCCTGTAGCCATAGTGGGAGGGTCCTGTAGTCATAGTGGGAGGGTCCTGTAGCCATAGTGGGAGGGTCCTGTAGTCATAGTGAGAGGGTCCTGTAGCCATAGTGGGAGGGTCCTGTAGCCATAGTGGGAGGGTCCTGTAGCAACAGTGGGAGGGGCCAGTAGTCATAGTGGGAGGGGCCAGTAGTCTTAGTGGAGGGGCCTGTAGCAATAGTGGGAGGGGACAGTAGCCAAAGTGGCAGGGTCCTGTAGCTATAGTCGGAGTAGTCAGACAGGAAGTCATTAATGGTGAGTATATGCGTAGAGGTGGGCCAATCATAAAAGAGTTCACTCCCTCCTAGGTTAGTTTCTGCTAAACCACCACCAGGCCAATTAGGTATTCTATAGGGATCTTAGATCTTAAGACTAAAGTGGCTTTTGTTCTTTCCAGATTGGCTTTAATAGCAATTATTTGTTTTAAAAGCACAAGCAAAATGTCAGGGAGCAGAGAGAGAGAGAACTGTGCCATGGTATTGAATTGTCTGTACTCCAGTATTTATGCTGCAATAGTTTGTGTCAGGGGGCTAGGGTCAATCTGTTATATCTGGAGTATTTGTCCTGTCTTATCCGGTGACCTGTGTGAATTTAAGTATGCTCTCTCTAATTCTCTCTTTCTCTCTCTCTCTCTCTCTCGGAGGACCTGAGCCTTAGGACCATGCCTCAGGACTACCTGGCCTGATGACTCCTTTCTGTCCCCAGTCCACCTGGTCGTGCTGCTGCTCCAGTTTCAACTGTTCTGCCTGCGGCTATGGAACCCTGACCTGTTCACCGGACGTGCTACCTGTCCCAGACCTGCTGTTTTCAACTCTCTAGAGACAGCAGGAGCGGTAGAGATACTCTGAATGATCGACTATGAAAAGCCAACTGACATTTACTCCTGAGGTGCTGACCTGTTGCACCCTTGACAACCACTGTGATTATTATTATTTGACCCTGCAGGTCATTTATGAACATTTGAACATCTTGGCCATGTTCTGTTATAATCTCCACCCGGCACAACCAGAAGAGGACTGGCCACCCCACATAGCCTGGTTCCTCTCTAGGTTTCCTCCTAGGTTCTGGCCTTTCTAGAGAGTTTTTTCTAGCCACCGTGCTTCTACACCTGCATTGCTTGCTGTTTGGGATTTTAGGCTGGGTTTCTGTACAGCACTTTGAGATATGAGCTGATGTAACAAGGACTTTAAAAACACATTAGATTGATTGATTGATTGACTACAGTACATCTGGGGGTTTGAGAAAATAATGAGGCTTGGTAAGGTTTGAAGTAGCAGAGGGATTAACACACTCGGTAACAAACACACACACACACACACGGTAGCACACACACACAGTAACACACACACACACACACGGTAACACACACAGTAACACACACACAGGGTAACACACACACACAGTAACACACACACACACACACGGTAACACACACACACAGTAACACACACACACACACAGTAACACACACACACACGGTAACACACACACACACGGTAACACAAACACACACAAACACACAGTAACACACACACACAGTAACACAAACACACACAGTAACACACGCACACGGTAACACACACACACAGTAACACACAAACACACGGTAACACACACAGTAACACAAACACACACAGTAACACACACACACACGGTAACACACACACACGGTAACACACACACACAGTAACACACACAGTAACACACACACACACGGTAACACACACACACACACAGTAACACACACACACACAGTAACACACACACACACGGTAACACACACAAACACGGTAACACACACACACACAGTAACACACACGGTAACACACACACACGGTAACACACACACAAACACACAGTAACACACACACACACAGTAACACACACACACACGGTAACACACAGACACATGGTAACACACACACACACACACACACACAGTAACACACACACACACACGGTAACACAAACACACACGGTAACACACACACACAGTAACACACACACGGTAACACACACACACACAATAACACACACACACACACATGGTAACACACACACGGTAACACACACACACACGGTAACACACACACACACGGTAACACACACAGTAACACACACACATTCTAACACACACAGTAACACATACACACGGTAACACACACACACACAAGGTAACACACACAGTAACACACACACACGGTAACACACAAATGTACCGTAACACACGCACACATATGGTAACACACAGACACAGTAACACACACAGACACGGTAACACACACACAGACATGGTAACACACACACACACGGTAACACTCACACACGGTAACACACACACACACGGTAACACACACACACACGGTAACACACAGACACAGTAACACACACACACGGTAACACACACACACACACACACGGTAACACACACACACGGTAACACACACACACGGTAACACACACACGGTAAGACACACACACAGGGTAACACACACACACACGGTAAGACACACACACAGGGTAACACACACACACACGGTAAGACACACACACACAGTAACACACACACACACGGTAAGACACACACACAGGGTAACACACACACGGTTACACACACACACATGGTAACACACACACACGGTAACACACACACACACGGTAACGCACACACACATGGTAAAACACACACACGGTAACACACACACACACGGTAACACACACACGGTAACACACAGACACGGTAACACACACACATGGTAACACACACGGTAACACACACACAGTGACACACACATAACACAAACACACCCTCTCATGGGCCACGGATTCAGTGACACACACACACTGCTCCCTGACACACACACATAGTGCCTCCCAGCCTGGATGCACCTGTCAGGGGTGAGGTGCTGTATAAAGGTCCTCATTAGCATGGCTTTGATTTAGAGGCTCACGGGGATCCCCTGCAAACTCTCCCCCTGCTTCTGTTCCCTCACCTCGCCTCCCACTCCTCCTTGTCTCCTCACCCCTCAAACCCTCCTGATATCACCCTCTTCCCCCTCATCTCTCCCCTGTTCTCCTTTCCCTTCCTCATCTCACTCCTCCTTCCTGTTCTGCTTACCCCCCGCTCCCCTCTCTCTTTACCTCCTCCCCTCTCCACCTGCTCTCCTGCTCCCCTCTCTCTTTACCTCCTTCCCTCTCCACCTGCTCTCCTGCTCCCCTCTCTCTTTACCTCTTCCCCTCTCCACCTGCTCTCCTGCTCCCCTCTCTCTTTACCTCTTCCCCTCTCCACCTGCTCCCCTCTCTCTTTACCTCTTCCCCTCTCCACCTGCTCTCCTGCTCCCCTCTCTCTTTACCTCTTCCCCTCTCCACCTGCTCTCCTGCTCCCCTCTCTCTTTACCTCTTCCCCTCTCCACCTGCTCTCCTGCTCCCCTCTCTCTTTACCTCCTTCCCTCTCCACCTGCTCTCCTGCTCCCCTCTCTCTTTACCTCTTCCCCTCTCCACCTGCTCTCCTGCTCCCCTCTCTTTACCTCTTCCCCTCTCCACCTGCTCTCCTGCTCCCCTCTCTCTTTACCTCTTCCCCTCTCCACCTGCTCTCCTGCTCCCCTCTCTCTTTATCTCCTCCCCTCTCCACCTTCTCTCCTGCTCCCCTCTCTCTTTACCTCCTCCCCTCACCACCTGCTCTCCTGCTCCCCTCTCTCTTTACCTCCTGCCCTCTCCACCTGCTCTCCGGCTCCCCTCTCTCATCACCTCCTCCCCTCTCCACCTTCTCTCCTGCTCCCCTCTCTCTTGACCTCCTCACCTCCTCCCCTCGTCCCCTGCTCCCCTCTCCACCTGCTCTCCTGCTCCCCTCTCTCTTGACCTCCTCACATCCTCCCCTCGCCCCCTGCTCCCCTGCTCCCATCTCTCGTTACCTCCTCCCCTCTCCACATGCTCTCCAGCTCCCCTCTCTCTTGACCTATCTACTGTCTCTCCTGTCTCTACTGTCTCTACTGTCTCTCCTGTCTCTCCTGTCTCCCCTGTCCCTCCTGTCTCTACTGTCTCTACTGTCTCTACTGTCTCTCCTGTCTCTACTGTATCTACTGTCTCTCCTGTGTCTCCTGTCTCTCCTGTCTCTCCTGTCCCTACTGTCTCTACTGTCCCTCCTGTCCCTCCTGTCTCTACTGTCTCTCCTGTCTCTACTGTATCTACTGTCTCTCCTGTCTCTATTGTCTCTACTGTCTCTCCTGTCTCTCCTGTCTCTACTGTGAGCGGCAGAAAGCCTAGCGGTTAAGAACGTAGGGCCAGTAACCAGTTCGAATCCCGGAGCCGACTTGGTGAAAAATCTGTCGATGTGCCCTTGACCAAGACACTTAGCCTTAATTGCTCCTGTAAAACAACTGACATAATTTCAATTGATTTCATTTCTAGGTGTTGCATTCTGTTCTTAACAGTCAGACAACGGTAAGAAGATCCAGGTCTTTATATGTACAATATTCTGAAAAATGTCCCCCAGGAGGTTGGCTGGTACTGGTCTCTGTAGCTTACACAGTTTCAGCACTAAACTACAGTATCATTATTTAGAAAGACTTGCATGTGTGGATTGTAAACCAGGGCCATACAGTAAGTCTCGACTCAGCGTGGTTCTGGGCAGGAGAGTGAAAAGGGTACATGTCTTCTCAAGCCAGAGACTGTGGAGACGCAGGAAAGGAGCAGAGACCATACGGCTACTGTGAGGGGAGCAATAGCAGGAAGGGAGTAGAGACCATACAGCTAATGTGAGGGGGGCAGTAGCAGGAAGGGAGTAGAGACCATACGGCTACTGTGAGGGGGGCAGTAACAGGAAGGGAGTAGAGACCATACGGCCACTGTGAGGGGGGCAGTAGCAGGAAGGGAGTAGAGACCATACGGCTACTGTGAGGGGGCAGTAGCAGGAAGGGAGTAGAGACCATACGGCTACTGTGAGGGGAGCAGTAACAGGAAGGGAGTAGAGACCATACGGCCACTGTGAGGGGGGCAGTAGCAGGAAAGGAGTAGAGACCATACGGCTACTGTGAGGGGGGCAGTTACAGGAAGGGAGTAGAGCAGAGACCATACGGCTACTGTGAGAGGGGCAGTAGCAGGAAGGGAGTAGAGCAGAGACCATACGGCCACTGTGAGGGGAGCAGTAGCAGGAAAGGAGCAGAGACCATACGGCTACTGTGAGGGGGCAGAAGCAGGAAGGGAGTAGAGACCATACGGCTACTGTGAGGGGGCAGTAGCAGGAAGGGAGTAGAGACCATACGGCCACTGTGAGGGGAGCAGTAGCAGGAAAGGAGCAGAGACCATACGGCTACTGTGAGGGGAGCAATAGCAGGAAGGGAGTAGAGACCATACGGCCACTGTGAGGGGAGCAGTAGCAGGAAGGGAGTAGAGACCATACTGCTACTGTGAGGGGAGCAATAGCAGGAAGGGAGTAGAGACCATACGGCTACTGTGAGGGGGGCAGTAGCAGGAAGGGAGTAGAGCAGAGACCATACGGCTACTGGGAGGGGAGCAGTAGCAGGAAGGGAGTAGAGACCATACGGCTAAAGTGAGGGGGGCAGTAGCAGGAAGGGAGTAGAGGACATTTGGCCACTGTGAGGGGAGAAGTAGCAGGAAGGGAGCAGAGACCATATGGCCACTGTGAGGGGGGCAGTAGCAGGAAAGGAGCAGAGACCATACGGCTACTGTGAGGGGGGCAGTAGCAGGAAGGGAGTAGAGCAGAGACCATACGGCTACTGTGAGGGGGCAGTAGCAGGAAGGGAGTAGAGACCATACGGCTACTGTGAGGGGAGCAGTAGCAGGAAGGGAGTAGAGCAGAAACCATACGGCTACTGTGAGGGGGCAGTAGCAGGAAGGGAGTAGAGACCATACGGCTACTGTGAGGGGAGCAGTAGCAGGAAGGGAGTAGAGCAGAAACCATACGGCTACTGTGAGGGGAGCAGTAGCAGGAAGGGAGTAGAGCAGAGACCATACGGCTACTGTGAGGGGGGCAGTAGCAGGAAGGGAGTAGAGACCATACGGCTACTGTGAGGGGAGCAGTAGCAGGAAGGGAGTAGAGCAGAAACCATACGGCTACTGTGAGGGGGCAGTAGCAGGAAGGGAGTAGAGACCATATGGCTAAAGTGAGAGGGGGCAGTAGCAGGAAGGGAGTAGAGACCACATGGCCACTGTGAGGGGAGTAGTAGCAGGAAGGGAGCAGAGACCATACGGCTACTGTGAGGGGAGCAGTAGCAGAAAGGGAGTAGAGTAGAGACCATACGGCTACTGTGAGGGGGGCAGTAGCAGAAAGGGAGTAGAGTAGAGACCATACCGCTACTGTGAGGTGAGCAGTAGCAGGAAGGGAGTAGAGACCATACGGCTACTGTGAGGGGGGCAGTAGCAGGAAGGGAGTAGAGACACTACGGCTACTGTGAGGGGAGCAGTAGCAGGAAGGGAGCAGAGACCATACGGCTACTGTGAGAGGGGCAGTAGCAGGAAGGGAGTAGAGACCATACGGCTACTGTGAGGGGGCAGTAGCAGGAAGGGAGTAGAGACCATACGGCTTCTGTAAAGGGAGCAGTAGCAGGAAGGGAGCAGAGCAGAGACCATATGGCTACTGTGAGGGGAGCAGTAGCAGGAAGGGAGTAGAGACCATACAGCTACTGTGAGGGGAGCAGTAGCAGGAAGGGAGTAGAGACCATACGGCTACTGTGAGGGGAGCAGTAGCAGGAAGGGAGTAGAGACCATACAGCTACTGTGAGGGGAGCAGTAGCAGGAAGGGAGTAGAGACCATATGGCCACTGTGAGGGGAGCAGTCGCAGGAAGGGAGTAGAGACCATATGGCTACTGTGAGGGGAGCAGTAGCAGGAAGGGAGTAGAGACCATACAGCTACTGTGAGGGGAGCAGTAGCAGGAAGGGAGTAGAGACCATATGGCCACTGTGAGGGGAGCAGTCGCAGGAAGGGAGTAGAGACCATATGGCCACTGTGAGGAAGGAGTAAAGCTCTCACCCAGTTTGTACGGCTCCACACTAACTCAAAGCAGGCACAGGCCCAGTATAACTACTTGCATGTGTGTGAGCTCTGTGTGTGAAAGCCCTAAGAAACAGGGAGGGGCTTGAATTCCGGGGGGGGGGGGGGCTTGAAGTGCGGGCCCCCCCCCACACACACACACACACACTCATGTCTAAGGTATGTAGATTTGCCTTCCTGTATGTCTCATGGGATGCAGGTCAACTGGGTGAATGAAACAATAAAGATATCCCGTATCTACATAACGATATCCCGTATCTACATAACGATATCCCGTATCTACATAACGATATCCCGTATCTACATAACGATATCCCGTATCTACATAACGATATCCCGTATCTACATATCCCGTATCTACATAACGATATCCCGTATCTACATAAAGATATCCCGTATCTACATAACGATATCCCGTATCTACATAACGATATCCCGTATCTACATAACGATATCCCGTATCTACATAACGATATCCCGTATCTACATAACGATATCCCGTATCTACATACAGATATCCCGTATCTACATAACGATATCCCGTATCTACAAATAGATATCCCGTATCTACATAACGATATCCCGTATCTACATAACGATATCCCGTATCTACATAACGATATCCCGTATCTACATAACGATATCCCGTATCTACATAACGATATCCCGTATCTACATAACGATATCCCGTATCTACATACAGATATCCCGTATCTACATAACGATATCCCGTATCTACATAACGATATCCCGTATCTACACATAGATATCCCGTATCTACATAACGATATCCCGTATCTACATAACGATATCCCGTATCTACATAACGATATCCCGTATCTACATAACGATATCCCGTATCTACATAACGATATCCCGTATCTACATAACGATATCCCGTATCTACATACAGATATCCCGTATCTACATAACAATATCCCGTATCTACATAACGATATCCCGTATCTACACACTCATGTCTAAGGTATGTAGATTTGCCTTCCTGTATGTCTCATGGGATGCAGGTCAACTGGGTGAATGAAACAATAAAGATATCCCGTATCTACATAACGATATCCCGTATCTACATAACGATATCCCGTATCTACATAACGATATCCCGTATCTACATAACGATATCCCGTATCGACATAACGATATCCCGTATCTACATAACGATATCCCGTATCTACATAAAGATATCCCGTATCTACATAACGATATCCCGTATCTACATAACGATATCCCGTATCTACATAACGATATCCCGTATCTACATAACGATATCCCGTATCTACATACAGATATCCCGTATCTACATAACGATATCCCGTATCTACACATAGATATCCCGTATCTACATAACGATATCCCGTATCTACATAACGATATCCCGTATCTACATAACGATATCCCGTATCTACATAACGATATCCCGTATCTACATAACGATATCCCGTATCTACATAACGATATCCCGTATCTACATACAGATATCCCGTATCTACATAACGATATCCCGTATCTACATAACGATATCCCGTATCTACACATAGATATCCCGTATCTACACATAGATATCCCGTATCTACATAACGATATCCCGTATCTACATAACGATATCCCGTATCTACATAACGATATCCCGTATCTACATAACGATATCCCGTATCTACATAACGATATCCCGTATCTACATAACGATATCCCGTATCTACATAACGATATCCCGTATCTACATACAGATATCCCGTATCTACATAACGATATCCCATATCTACATAACGATATCCCGTATCTACATAACAATATCCCGTATCTACATAACGATATCCCGTATCTACATAACGATATCCCGTATCTACATAACAATATCCCGTATCTACATAACGATATCCCGTATCTACATAACAATATCCCGTATCTACATAACGATATCCCGTATCTACATACAGATATCCCGTATCTACATAACAATATCCCGTATCTACATAACGATATCCCGTATCTACATACAGATATCCCGTATCTACATAACGATATCCCGTATCTACATACAGATATCCCGTATCTACATACAGATATCCCGTATCTACATAACGATATCCCGTATCTACATAACGATATCCCGTATCTACATAACGATATCCCGTATCTACATAACGATATCCCGTATCTACATACAGATATCCCGTATCTACATACAGATATCCCGTATCTACATAACGATATCCCGTATCTACATACAGATATCCCGTATCTACATAACGATATCCCGTATCTACATACAGATATCCCGTATCTACATAACGATATCCCGTATCTACATAACAATATCCCGTATCTACATAACGATATCCCGTATCTACATAACGATATCCCGTATCTACATAACAATATCCCGTATCTACATAACGATATCCCGTATCTACATAACGATATCCCGTATCTACACATAGATATCCCGTATCTACATAACAATATCCCGTATCTCCAGCAACATAACCAGACAGGCAATAACAACCAGCCTCTCATGCTGCAAACTACGAGAGCTGCTCTGCTCCAATCTCCAGGGCATCTCTCAAGGCACAGGGAAAAGGTGTGAAAAGGAACTGTGAAGGCCTCTCAGTCAGTGAGAGCTCTGTCTCTTGGCTCAGCCTCTGGAATCGCTCAGAGAAAGATTCTTAACTCTTAACTGGAGTGTGTTTGTCTGTGTGTGTGTCTGTGTGTGTGTGTGTGTGTGTGTGTGTGTGTGTGTGTGTGTGTGTGTTTGCGCTCTGCCAACTATTATGTGACGCTGGATGAGTTCGATAGGCGACTATCATCTGTTCTTGTGGCTGAGAGAAGACAGGATTCAGGGAATGGAGAGAAGAAAGAAAGAGAGGGAGAGAAAGAGATTTGGAACCAAGCACTGATCACCCCAATCCACAAAAGTGGAGACAAATTTGACCCCGTCAACAGCAACCTTGAGAAAATCCTCAGCATTATCATTAAAAGCAGACTCGTACATTTCCTCAGTGAAAACAATGTACTGAGCAAATGTCAAATTGGCTTTTTACCAAATTACCGTACAACAGACCATGTATTCACCCTGCACACCCTAATTGACAACCAAACAAACCAAAACAAAGGCAAAGTCTTCTCATGCTTTGTTGATTTCAAAAAAGCCTTCGACTCAATTTGGCATGAGGTTCTGCTATACAAATTGATGGAAAGTGGTGTTGGGGGAAAAAACATACAACATTTTAAAATCAATGTACACAAACAACAAGTGTGCGGTTAAAATAGGGTGAGGTGAGGTGGGGTGAGACAGGGATGCAGATTAAGCCCTACCCTCTTCAACATGTATTTCAACGAATTGGCACAGGCACTAGAAAAGTCTGCAGCACCCGGCCTCACCCTACTAGAATCTGAAGTCAAATGTCTGCTGTTTGCTGATGATCTGGTGCTTCTGTCACCAACCAAGGAGGGCCTACAGCAGCACCTAGAGCTTATGCACAGATTCTGTCAGACCTGGGCCCTGACAGTGAATCTCAGTAAGACCAAAATAATGGTGTTCCAAAAAAGGTCCAGTCGCCAGGACCACAAAAATAAATTGCATCTAGACACCGTTGCCCTAGAGCACACAAAAAACTATACATACCTTGGCCTAAACATCAGCGCCACAGGTAACTTCCACAAAACTGTGAGCGGTCTGAGAGACAAGGCAAGAAGGGCATTCTATGCCATCAAAAGGAATGTAAAATTCACCATGCCAATTAGGATCTGGCTAAAAATCCTTTATGGTTGTGAGGTCTGGGGTAAGCTCACCAACCAATAACTTACCAAATGGGACAAACACTAAATTAAGACTGCAGGCAGAATTCTGCAAAAATATCCTCTTTGTACAACATAAAACACCAAATTATGAACCTGGAGAAGAGTCCCCTAAGCAAGCTGGTCCTGGGGCTCTGTTCACAAACACAAACACACCCCACAAAGCCCCAGAACAGCAGCACAATTAGACCCAACCAAATCATGAGAAAACAAAAAGATAATTACTTGACACATTGGAAAGAATTAACAAAAAATCAGAGCAAACTAGAATGCTATTTGGCCCTAAACAGAGAGTAGACAGGGGCAGAATACCTGACCACTGAGACTGACACAAAATTAAGGAAAGCTTTGACTATGTACAGACTCAGTGAGGATAGCCTTGCTATTGAGGAAGGCCGCCGTAGGCAGACATGGCTCTCAAGAGAAGACAGGCTATGTGCTCACTGCCCACAAAATGGGGTGGAAACTGAGCTGCACTTCCTAACCTCCTGCCCAATGTATGACCATATTAGAGAGACATATTTCCCTCAGATTACACAGATCCACAAAGAATTCTAAAACAAATCCAATTTTGAAAAACTCCCATATTTACTGGGTGAAATTCCACAGTGTGCCATCACAGCAGCAAGATTTATTTTACCTTGTGTCCTTTAACCATTTGTACATTGTTAAAACACTGTATATATATATATATATATATATATATATATATATATATATATATATATATATATATATATATATATATATATAATATGACATTTATAATGTCTTTATTGTTTTGAAACTTCTGTATGTGTAATGTTGACTGTTCATTTTTATTGTTTATTTCACTTTTGTATATTATCTACCTCACTTGCTTTGGCAATGTTAACACATGTTTCCCATGCCAATAAAGCCCTTGAATTGAATTGAAATTTAGAGAGAGAAGAAGAGAGATGGAGGGTGTTGAGAGAGAGAGAGAGAGAGAGAGAGAGAGAGAGAGAGAGAGAGAGAGGGAGAGAGGGAGAGAGAGAGAGGGAGCATCCCCTGGCTCTTATCAGTCTGATGCATTTCCTGTTCCTGGCAGAGTTCCTGCAAAGCTTATGGTTAAGAAGGCTTTCATCCATCCAGACTGTGCCTTCAGCACACACACACACACACGTTTGTTTTACTATCCTTGTGGGGACTAAACAATTTATTCCATTTTAAATCATAGGACCAGACTACAGGACCAGACTACAGACACAGACTACAGACACAGACTAGCTCACTGCTCCGCAGATACCAATCACACTGATAACATCGCAGGATTTATTTCATTAAATTCTGTTCTGGGAAAGACTAAGGAGGAGAAGGTCTGTGTGTTCTGGGAAAGACTAAGGAGGAGAAGGGCTGTGTGTTCTGGGAAAGACTAAGGAGGAGAAGGGCTGTGTGTTCTGGGAAAGACTAAGGAGGAGAAGGGCTGTGTGTTCTGGGAAAGACTAAGGAGGAGAAGGTCTGTGTGTTCTGGGAAAGACTAAGGAGGAGAAGGTCTGTGTGTTCTGGGAAAGACTAAGGAGGAGAAGGTCTGTGTGTTCTGGGAAAGACTAAGGAGGAGAAGGGCTGTGTGTTCTGGGAAAGACTAAGGAGGAGAAGGGCTGTGTGTTCTGGGAAAGACTAAGGAGGAGAAGGTCTGTGTGTTCTGGGAAAGACTAAGGAGGAGAAGGGCTGTGTGTTCTGGGAAAGACTAAGGAGGAGAAGGTCTGTGTGTTCTGGGAAAGACTAAGGAGGAGAAGGGCTGTGTGTTCTGGAAAAGACTAAGGAGGAGAAGGGCTGTATGTTCTGGAAAAGACTAAGGAGGAGAAGGGCTGTGTGTTCTGGGAAAGACTAAGGAGGAGAAGGGCTTTTAGGTCGACTTATTATCACGGTACCTCTGTAACCTTGCAGAGATAATTCCCCTGACTATATTGTCATCAGGCATTATGGACATTCAACACAGAGCACACATTTACAGGACAATTGGGGACATATACAGTATTTAGTAGGAAACTACTGTGCGAAGAAAAGGAGATGAAAAAATGCATGAATGGTAACTGAATGGTAACTGAATGGTAACTGAATGGTAACTGAATGGTAACTGAATGGTAACTGCAGTAATCAAGGCCTCCAATACCTCTTTGTGGTGAAACACATTGTACACCATCAACGCTGTCTCTTCACTTTCACGGTGATTTACCACCCAGACAGATTTGGCCAATAAGACGATAAGAAACATAGTGCATAGGATTACCCGTCTTTACAGAACCGCACTAAAAAGCAGCCAGAATACAAACACACCGTGCACTTTTCAACACAAACACACCGTGCACTTTTCAACACAAACACACCGTGCACTTTTCAACACAAACACACCGTGCACTTTTTAACACAAACACACCGTGCACTTTTCAACACAAACACACCGTGCACTTTTTAACACAAACACACCGTGCACTTTTCAACACAAACACACCGTGCACTTTTCAACACAAACACACCGTGCACTTTTCAACACAAACACACCGTGCACTTTTCAACACAAACACACCGTGCACTTTTCAACACAAACACACCGTGCACTTTTCAACACAAACACACTGTGCACTTTTCAACACAAACACACCGTGCACTTTTCAACACAAACACACCGTGCACTTTTCAACACAAACACACCGTGCACTTTTCAACACAAACACACCGTGCACTTTTCAACACAAACACACCGTGCACTTTTCAACACAAACACACCGTGCACTTTTTAACACAAACACACCGTGCACTTTTCAACACAAACACACTGTGCACTTTTCAACACAAACACACCGTGCACTTTTAAACACAAACACACCGTGCACTTTTCAACACAAACACACCGTGCACTTTTCAACACAAACACACCGTGCACTTTTCAACACAAACACACCGTGCACTTTTCAACACAAACACACCGTGCACTTTTTAACACAAACACACCGTGCACTTTTCAACACAAACACACCGTGCACTTTTCAACACAAACACAGTGAATGAACACGTCCCCGGTCAGAAAAGCTCTCCTTTGCCCTAAATGTGGTCTATCGCTCTAAACCTTTCAGACTGTACAATGTACTTGTTTATCCCATGTCTGTCATCTATGCAAGGCTTCAGTTGTTACCTAAAGACTGTTTTCTAAAGCAGGGATAAGTCTCTGTCTGTGTTGCAGGGCAGGTTTCTAAGAGATTTGACCCTCCCTAGATATTGCTGCACTGTCGGAAGTAGAAGCACAAGCATTTCGCTACACTCGCAATAACATCTGCTAACCATGTGTATGTGACCGATACAATTTGATTTGATTTGATTTTGAGGTCGAAATGGTCTTTGTTGGCATCATATTCCATCTTTAGAATTATAGCCTTTCTTGGGAGAATCAGACGAACTTAGTGGCAAGACTCAAGAGTACCTGCACAGCAGGGCCTTGGGCTCAAAATTCACGACATTCAATCTAAATCACAAGGTGTGTGTATGGCACATCTGTCTCAGTGAGCAGCTCAACTAAGACAGGTTAGAGTTCCACTTCCTCTACTTGCTAGATGCTGCTCCTTCCTCACACAAACAACAACGGCTTTTCATTGTCACTTAAGCCTCGATTAAACCCAAAAGCAATGTGTTGGCATTTAGTACCCAGATCTCTATTCCCCCGACACAATGTGAAACACACACACATACACAGACAGACACACACACATACATTGTGACATAGCTGGACGGGGTGTGATTGTTTTTAATGCATTTAAGACTCGCCTATTAAGCGGCATAAACATCCACAGCACATCTGGACAACACCGTCAGGCAGCGTCCTCCACACACACACACACACACACACACACACACACACACACACACACACACAAAGTTAGCGGCAGGCAGCTTTGAGCACTCACTAGCCCAGTCCAAATTAGTGGGGAGATTTATTCCCCCACTGTGGTAGGAAAATATCAAATGTGCTGCCATGTGAGTGTCATAAAGATGGCAGAGGACCGTTTGATGCCTTCATGTGGGAACCTTTCAGCACGAACACTGTGTGTGTGTGTGCGTGCGTGTGTCTGTGTGTCTATGTGTGTGTGTTCGTGCTAGTGTGTGTGTTTTCATGTGTTTGCATGTATGCGGGCATGCGTGCACGTTTGTGTGTGTGTGTGTGTGTGTGCGCGTGTGTGTGTGTGTGTGTGGGGGGGGGTGTCGCTCCACTGGGTCGTGTGGTGCACATATGTGTTTCCACCATGTTTGACGCCTCCAAGTATGGGCCTGATTGCCCCTGTTAGCAAACACAGCCAGGCAGTCAGACAGCCCCGGGGTGGTCTCCTTTCAGCTAGCCTGAAAACAGAGCACTATAATGTTGCTAGAGATGTGAAGCGATGCAGGGTAGGAAGGGGGTGGGGTAGGATGGAGGTGAGGTAGGATGGAGGTGGGGTAGGACCGAGGTGGGGTAGGATGGAGGTGGTGTAGGATTGGTGAGGTAGGATGGCGGTGGGGTAGGATTGAAGTGTGGTAGGATGGTGAGGTAGGATGGAGGTGGGGTAGGATGGTGAGGTAGGATGGAGGTGGGGTAGGATGGTGCGGTAGGATGGAGGTGGGGTAGGACAGAGGTGGGGTAGGATGATGAGGTAGGATGGAGGTGGGGTAGGATGGTGAGGTAGGATGGAGGTGGGGTAGGACAGAGGTGGGGTAGGATGATGAGGTAGGATGGAGGTGGGGTAGGATGGTGAGGTAGGATGGAGGTGGGGTAGGACGGAAGTGGTGGGGTAGGACAGAGGTGGGGTAGGACGGAGGTGGGGTAGGATTGAGGTGGGGTAGGACGGAGGTGGGGTAGGACAGAGGTGGGGTAGGTTTGAGGTGGGGTAGGACGGAGGTGGGGTAGGATGGTGAGGTAGGATGGAGGTGGGGTAGGATGATGAGGTAGGATAGAGATGAGGTAGGATGGAGGTGGGGTAGGATGGTGAGGTAGGATTGAGGTGGGGTAGGACAGAGGTGGGGTAGGACGGAGGTGGGGTAGGACGGAGGTGGGGTAGGATTGAGGTGGGGTAGGACAGAGGTGGGGTAGGACAGAGGTGGGGTAGGACGGAGGTGGGGTAGGACGGAGGTGGGGTAGGATTGAGGTGGGGTAGGACGGAGGTGGGGTAGGATGGTGAGGTAGGATGGAGGTGGGGTAGTAAGGAGGTGGAGTTGGATGGAGGTAAATTGAGGTGTGCCGAATACAGGACACTTAGGTTGACACCCACAACACTCCTGAATACAGGACACTTAGGTTGACACCGACAACACTCCTGTGTACAGGACATTGAGGTGGACACCCACAACACTCCCACACACACACACACACACGACATCATCCCTACAACACACATCTACCACCTCATAACCCCTAATCACAACCCTGAAGCCTGGACATCAAATGAAGCAAGTAGAAACTAAATATCATCAGGAGTAATTAACACGGTTTCATATGCAAATGTGTTTAATTCAAAAACGACAAAGTCATTATGCTAATATGTGTGTTTCCTTAAGCCGTTGTACAAATATTCACAGCTCCAATCAGAGGGATCAGTATCACCATCTTTTCATCTATTTCCCCCCTTCACTCCTCTCCTCTGTCCTTTCCTTCCCTCGCTCCATCTGTCTGTCCCACACCCTCTGCAGAGATAACCCAGAATTAGCATTATGAAGCTATTTCTAAACTTGAGTAGTGTGTGGGTATGTGCGTGTGTGCGTGTGTGCGTATGTGCGTGTGTGCGTGTGTGTGCGTGTGGTGTGCGTGTGTGCGTGCGCGTGCGTGTGTGCGTGCGCGTGCGTGTGTGCGTGTGTGTGTGTGTGTGTATTCACGCGATGGGCCATGATGCAGCTATTACCCAGGTAGCGTGCTGATTAGGCCTGCTTGGTACTGGAGCGAGACAGGGACCCGGCCCGACTATACACAGAACCGAGGTATGAATATGCAACACCCTGATTGCTTTTCATGATTAAAGCCTATTTAATATGCTAATGAGAGCATGCCAGGTGATTAACAGAGCAATGGGTGGCGGAGGGAAAGAACAGAGAACAGAGGGGAAAAAACGCTGTGGCACATTCAAATACACCTCGTCTCTTGGTGGGTTGGTATTGGAATATAAAGGCTCGCTATTGAGTCTAATGCAATGCTGCTATTAGCATAACTACAGCTACTACTGATACTACTACTGCAATACCACCTACAGCAGGGATACAGCAGGGATAGGGTTCAGGGACACAACACAATCTGAACTCATCATGAGGGGCTGCAGTTGCTCGTGGCCATTTTATTTGTACGTTTTTTAATATTTTTTTTTGTTAATTTCATGCAATTCTACCCATTTTGCCATGAGGCGCAGAGGAAAGTGATCTGTTTTTACAGCTAATTTCCTGCAATGCTACACATTTTGCCATAGGATGGAGGGATATGTTTTCAGTTTTTAATATGATAACTGAATGAGACTGACTAACAAAATCAATGCCCCCCCCCCCCCCCCCGGCTGGTAATTCGACCATAATAACAAGTTTAGATAGCTGGGCGCTAAACTAACTTAGGAATCTAAAAAGATACAGTTGGCTTCAGCTAAATCAGTGACTGACAGAACTAGAGAAATACTGCTGATGTAATAACCACATTTCAAAATTGCACCTTGTGTATTTTACAATTCTAACTCTCCACAGTAAGTTGAGACCCCCACTGAGTAATTTTTATTTGGGGGGGGGGGTGGAATTGATGTGTGCAGTCTGTTATATCTGGTGTAAGTCTCATCTAGTGTCCTGTGGGAATTTAAGTAGGCTCCCTCTAATTCAATTCAATTCAATTTATTGGCATGATGTAACAATGTACATATTGCCAAAGATAATTTTGTATATTTACAATATAAAAAATAAGTAAGAATGAAAATCAAAATTGACAACAGTAACAACAATAACCAAGTGTCAAAATAACCATACATTCAACAATAACAATAAGCATACAGTAGAGGACATGTGCAGGTTGATTGGTCTGTCAGACACTGTCCCTCATCTTATGGCAGGCAGCAATGTAGTGTGCTGCCAACCCACAGTTCTCTGCATCCTCCCCCAACAGGATGGGTAGCCTATCCTCATCAGAGAGGTCTTTGAAAACTTGACATTTGGGGAAATGACACTCTCTAATTGTTTTATATTTTTAACATTTTGTCAGGAAATGCAGCTCCGTCTCAGGTTCTGCTGTTGTGCAGTGGTTGCACAGCCTTTCCTCTACAGGGAGCCAGGTTTTCCTGTGTCTACCCTTCTCAATGGCAAGGCTGTGCTCACTGTGCTCACTAATTCTCTCTCTCTCCCTCCCCTCCCGAAGGACCTGAGCCCTAGGACCATGCCTCAGGACTACCTGGCCTGATGACTCCTGGCTGTCCTCAGTCAATCTAGTCGTGCTGCTGCTCCAGTTTCAACGGTTCTGCCTGCGGTTATGGAACCCTGACCTGTTCACCTGACGTGCTACCATGTCCCGGACCTGCTGTTTTGGACTCTCTCTCTACCGTACCTGCTGTCTCTAACTCTTGAGTGATCGGCTATGAAAAGCCAGCTGACATTTACTCCTGAGGTGCTGACCTGTTGCACCCTCGACAACTACTGTCATTATTATTATCTGACCCTGCTGGTCATCTATGAACATTTGAACATCTTGGCCATGTTCTGTTATAATCTCCACCCGGCACAGCCAGAAGAGGAATGGCCACACCTCGTAGCCTGGTTCCTCTCTAGGTTTCTTCCTAGTTTTTGGCCTTTCTAGGGAGTTTTTCCTAGCCACTGTGCTTCTACACCTGCATTGGTTGCTGTTTTGGGGTTTTAGGCTGGGTTTCTGTACAGCACTTTGTTACATCAGCTGATGTAAGAAGGGCTTTATAAATACATTAGATTGATTGATTGATCCTTCAGAAGAGGGGCCAGCAGTGCCCTACAGTAACTACATAATTCACTACTGCAAACAAGACAGTAAATTCCATAATGTTCAACATTTCAGCCTAGTTCACAGTGTAGTCCTCTAGAGACGTATCTCAGCCCAGGCAGATCAAAGATGGATGGGTAGAGAGAGAGAATCATTAAATATTCACACAGAGTGTGTGTGTGCGTGTTTCTGTGTGCGTGTGTCTTTGTCTGTGTGTCTGTGTCTGTGTAACTGTGTCTGTGTTTCTGTGTGTGTGTCTATGTATGTGTCTGTGTGTGTCTGTGTGTCTGTGTGTGTGTGTGTGTGTGGCTGTGTGTGTGTGTGTGTGTGTGTGTGTGTGTGTGTGTGTGTGTGTGTGTGTGTGTGTGTGTGTGTGTGTGTGTGTGTGTGTGTGTGTGTGTGTGTCTGTGTGTCTGTGTGTGTGGCTGTGGCTGTGTCTGTGTCTGTGTGTGTGTGTGTGTGTGTGTGCGGGTGTGTGGTGGTGATGTCTCGGTGCACATCCAGAGGGGATATGAGGCGTCTGGAGATGGGTTCAAAGCCAGGCCAGGGTCGTCGTGGCGACGGCAGCGCTCCCTTAGCGACAGCCGTGCGCTGTCTGATGACACTCATCATTCTTCACACACACAATGCTCACAAATATCTCAACCACACACACACACCGCTCACACAGGGTTTACATCAGCTTGAGAAATGAAGACATTGAGAAGCCATTTTTCATCCCAACATCATCTATGTGTGTGTGTGTGTGTGTGTGTGTGTGTGTGTGTGTGTGTGTGTGTGTGTGTGTGTGTGTGTGTGTGTGTGTATGTGTGTGTTTGTGTTCAGTTAAATGTGCTAGCCTCACAACATCTTTGCAGTGTAAGCTGCGTACTGACTCAGTACAAGGCCGAGGCAGGATGTTACAAAAAGAAACCAACTGTGGTTTCAGACAGGAGAGGAGGGGGTTGAAGTGTATTTCTGAGTGTGTGCGTGTGGGCAGCTTGTTTCACATGCCTGACTGTGTGAGTGCAGACAGTCCCTATCTAAAACTGTCCCCATAGGAGAACCTTTTGAAAAACTATTTTGGATCCATGCAGAACTCTTTAGATTCCAGGTAGAACCCTTTTGGATCCAGGTAGAACCCTTTAGGTTCCAGGTAGAACCCTTTTGGATCCAGGTAGAACCCTTTTGGATCCAGGTAGAACCCTTTAGATTCCAGGTAGAACCCTTTTGGATCCAGGTAGAACCCTTTAGGTTCCAGGTAGAACCCTTTTGGATCCAGGTAGAACCCTTTTGGATCCAGGTAGAACCCTTTAGATTCCAGGTAGAACCCTTTTGGATCCAGGTAGAACCCTTTAGATTCCAGGTAGAACCCTTTTGGATCCAGGTAGAACCCTTTAGGTTCCAGGTAGAACCCTTTTGGATCCAGGTAGAACCCTTTTGGATCCAGGTAGAACCCTTTTGGATCCAGGTAGAACCCTTTAGATTCCAGGTAGAACCCTTTTGGATCCAGGTAGAACCCTTTTGGATCCAGGTAGAACCCTTTTGGATCCAGGTAGAACCCTTTAGATTCCAGGTAGAACCCTTTTGGATCCAGGTAGAACCCTTTTGGATCCAGGTAGAACCCTTTTGGATCCAGGTAGAACCCTTTAGATTCCAGGTAGAACCCTTTTGGATCCAGGTAGAACCCTTTTGGATCCAGGTAGAACCCTTTAGGTTCAAGGTAGAATCCTTTTTGGGATGTACGTAGAACCTTTTCCACATAATGGTTCTACCTGGAACCAAAAAGGGATCTACCGGGATCCAAAGGGGTTCTTCAAAGGGTTCTCCTATGGGGACGGTTTTAGACAGGAACTGTCTGCATACATACAGGCAGGCATGAAAAACAAGCTGCCCACAATCAGAAATACACCTTAGCCCCTCCTCTTCTGTCTGAAACAACTAACGGTTGGTTTCCTTTTGTTACATCCTGCCTCGGCCTTGTTCTGTGTCATTATGCAGAGGAACCCCATTCTACTAAGATGTGTGTGTGTGTGTGTGTGTGTGGGGGGGGGGGGGGGGGGTTCATGTGCATGCCATGCCTGCATTTATGCATTTGTATGAGTGCGTGCATGACAGATCAGGTCAGCTGTTCTCCCTAACTAACTGCAGTGCTCTGTTCTGCCCTCTAAATCAGGACTGCCCAACACTCTTCCTGGAGATCTACTGTCCTGTAGGTTTTCAGTCCAACCCCCTTCCTGGAGATCTATTGTCCTGTAGGTTATCAGTCCATCCCTCTTCCTGGAGATCTATTGTCCTGTAGGTTTTCAGTCCATCCCTCTTCCTGGAGATCTATTGTCCTGGAGGTTTTCAGTCCATCCCTAATTTAGCATATCTGATTCAGCTAGTTAAGTTCTTGTTGAGCAGCTAATTAGTTTAATCAGGTGTGTTAAATTAGGGATGGACTGATAACCTAAAGGACAGTAGATCTCCAGGAAGAGGGTTGGACTGAAAACCTACAGGACAATAGATCTCCAGGAAGAGGGATGAACTGATAACCTAAAGGACAGTAGATCTCCAGGAAGAGTGTTGGACTGAAAACCTACAGGACAGTAGATCTCCAGGAAGAGGGATAGACTGATAACCTACAGGACAGTAGATCTCCAGGAAGAGGGTTGGACTGATAACCTACAGGACAGTAGATCTCCAGGAAGAGGGATGGACTGATAACCTACAGGACAGTAGCTCTCCAGGAAGAGGGTTGGACTGAAAACCTACAGGACAATAGATCTCCAGGAAGAGGGATGGACTGAAAACCTACATGACAATAGATCTCCAGGAAGAGGGTTGGACTGAAAACCTACAGGACAGTAGATCTCCAGGAAGATGGTTGGACTGATAACCTACAGGACAGTAGATCTCCAGGAAGAGGGATGGACTGATAACCTACAGGACAGTAGATCTCCAGGAAGAGGGATGGACTGATAACCTACAGGACAGTAGATCTCCAGGAAGAGGGATGGACTGATAACCTACAGGACAGTAGATCTCCAGGAAGAGGGATGGACTGATAACCTACAGGACAGTAGATCTCCAGGAAGAGGGTTGGACTGAAAACCTACAGGAAAATTGATCTCCAGGAAGAGGGATGGACTGAAAACCTACAGGTACAATAGATCTCCAGGAAGAGGGTTGGACTGATAACCTACAGGACAGTAGATCTCCAGGAAGAGGGATGGACTGATAACCTACAGGACAGTAGATCTCCAGGAAGAGGGATGGACTGAAAACCTACAGGACAATAGATCTCCAGGAAGAGGGATGGACTGATAACCTACAGGACAGTTTATCTCCAGGAAGAGTGTTGGGCAGCGCTGGTCTATAGCATGTTTCCCTTCCTCACCTCCACCGCAGGCACTACGATGTGCTCTGTTCTGTCTGGCAGCCATGCTGGATATAATTAGCCCTTTTAAACATCATCTGGTTTGGCTGAAACTTAAGAAGAAGTCTCTAAGTGTTGAGTAAAGCTTGAAACGCTCTTCAGCTGTTTCATTAATTAATTCAGCCCTGGAGTGCTTCATTGTCCTGCATTCCCATAGATAAGGTTGACTTTTCCTCCGGTGAAATAAATCAAGGGAAGGTCACTGTAATACTGTGGAAGCAGAAGAAAGGCATAAAACTGTGTGAGTCGGTGGGATTCTGACTCTGATTCTGACTAAATGTGAGTTTTGGATGAACTCAAATGAGTATATGACTCTGTCTGCTATAGGTTTAGTTGTGTAGGTTCTTTGTCTGCTATAGGTTGAGTTGTGTAGGAGGACAGTATATTTCTCTCTGTCTGCTATAGGTAGAGTTGTGTAGCTTCTCTGTCTGCTATAGGTTGAGTTGTGTAGGAGGACAGTATATTTCTCTCTGTCTGCTATAGGTTGAGTTGTGTAGGTTATCTGTCTGCTATAGGTTGAGTTGTGTAGGAGGACAGTATATTTCTCTCTGTCTGCTATAGGTAGAGTTGTGTAGCTTCTCTGTCTGCTATAGGTTGAGTTGTGTAGGAGGACAGTATATTTTTATCTGTCTGCTATAGTTTGAGTTGTGTAGGTGCTCTGTCTGCTATAGGTTGAGTTGTGTAGGAGGACAGTATATTTCTCTCTGTCTGCTATAGGTTGAGTTGTGTAGGAGGACAGTATATTTTTTCTCTGTCTGCTATAGTTTGAGTTGTGTAGGTTCTCTGTCTGCTATAGGTTGAGTTGTGTAGGAGGACAGTATATTTATCTGTCTGCTATAGGTTGAGTTGTGTAGGAGGACAGTATATTTCTCTCTGTCTGCTATAGGTTGAGTTGTGTAGGTTCTCTGTCTGCTATAGGTTGAGTTGTGTAGGAGGACAGTATATTTATCTCTGTCTGCTATAGGTATAGTTGTGTAGCTTCTCTGTCTGCTATAGGTTGAGTTGTGTAGGAGGACAGTATATTTTTTCTCTGTCTGCTATAGTTTGAGTTGTGTAGGTTCTCTGTCTGCTATAGGTTGAGTTGTGTAGGAGGACAGTATATTTCTCTCTGTCTGCTATAGGTTGAGTTGTGTAGGAGGGCAGTATATTTTTTCTCTGTCTGCTATAGTTTGAGTTGTGTAGGTTCTCTGTCTGCTATAGGTTGAGTTGTGTAGGAGGACAGTATATTTATCTGTCTGCTATAGGTTGAGTTGTGTAGGAGGACAGTATATTTCTCTCTGTCTGCTATAGGTTGAGTTGTGTAGGAGGACAGTATATTTCTCTGTCTGCTATAGGTTGAGTTGTGTAGGAGGACAGTATATTTCTCTCTGTCTGCTATAGGTTGAGTTGTGTAGGAGGACAGTATATTTTCCTCTGTCTGCTATAGGTTGAGTTGTGTAGGTTCTCTGTCTGCTATAGGTTGAGTTGTGTAGGAGGACAGTATATTTCTCTGTCTGCTATAGGTTGAGTTGTGTAGCTTCTCTGTCTGCTATAGGTTGAGTTGTGTAGGAGGACAGTATATTTATCTCTGTCTGCTATAGGTTGAGTTGTGTAGGAGGACAGTATATTTCTCTGTCTGCTATAGGTTGAGTTGTGTAGGAATACAGTCTTTCCCATCATATATATGGGCTGCCTAAGGCCGCTCTGCATATTTAGAATTTGAGTTATTATTCCCCAACTTCCCGATTCTACTATCTCCAGTCTACCAGTTTAGGTTCCGAAAGTAGTGACTATATTAGTAACTTTGTGACCTCTATAGTAGTGACTGTGTGGCCTCTATAGTAGTGACTGTGCGGCCTCTATAGTAGTGACTGTGTGGCCTCTATAGTAGTGACGGTGTGGCCTCTATAGTAGTGACTGTGTGGTCTCTATAGTAGTGACGGTGTGGCCTCTATAGTAGTTACTGTGTGTACTCTATAGTAGTGACTGTGTGGCCTCTATAGTAGTGACTGTGTGGCCTCTATAGTAGTGACTGTGTGGCTTCTACAGTAGTGACTGTGTGGCCTCTATACTAGTGACTGTGTGGCCTCTATAGTAATGACTGTGTGACCTCTATAGTAGTGACTGTATGGCCTCTATGGTAGTGACTGTGTGACCTCTATAGTACTGACTGTGTGGCCTCTATAGTATTGACTGTGTGGCCTCTATAGTAGGGACTGTGTGACCTCTATAGTAGTGACTGTGTGGCCTCTATAGTAGTGACTGTGTGGCCTCTATAGTAGTGACTATGTGGCCTCTAGAGTAGTGACTGTGTGGCCTCTATAGTAGTGACTGTGTGGCCTCTATAGTAGTGACCGTGTGGCCTCTATAGTAGTGACTGTGTGGGCTCTATAGGAGTGACTATGTGGCCTCTATAGTAGTGACTGTGTGGCCTCTATAGTAGTGACTGTGTAACCTCTATAGTAGTGACTGTGTGACCTCTATAGTAGTGACTGTGTGACCTCTATAGTAGTGACTGTGTGGCCTCTATAGTAGTGACCGTGTGGCCTCTATAGTAGTGACTGTGTGGCCTCTATAGTAGTGACTGTGTGGCCTCTATAGTAGTGACTGTGTGGCCTCTATAGTAGTGACTGTGTGGCTTCTATAGTAGTGACTGTGTGGCCTCTATACTAGTGACTGTGTGGCCTCTATAGTAATGACTGTGTGACCTCTATAGTAGTGACTGTATGGCCTCTATGGTAGTGACTGTGTGACCTCTATAGTAGCGACTGTGTGGCCTCTATAGTAGTGACTGTGTGGCCTCTATAGTAGTGACTGTGTGGCCTCTATAGTATTGACTGTGTGGGCTCTATAGAAGTGACTATGTGGCCTCTATAGTAGTGACTGTGTTTGCCTCTATAGTAGTGACTGTGCAACCTCTATAGTAGTGACTGTGTGACCTCTATAGTAGTGACTGTGTGACCTCTAAAGTAGTGACTGTGTGGCCTCTATAGTAGTGACCGTGTGGCCTCTATAGTAGTGACTGTGTGGCCTCTATAATAGTGACTGTGTGGCCTCTATAGTAGTGACTGTGTGGCCTCTATAGTAGTGACTGTGTGGGCTCTATAGTAGTGACTGTGTGGCCTCTAAAGTAGTGACTGTGTGGGCTCTATAGTAGTGACTGTGTGGTCTCTATGGTAGTGACTGTGTGGGCTCTATAGCAGTGACTGTGTGGCCTCTATAGTAGTGACTGTGTGGGCTCTATAGTAGTGACTGTGTGGCCTCTAAAGTAGTGACTGTGTGGGTTCTATAGTAGTGACTGTGTGTTCTCTATGGTAGTGACTGTGTGGGCTCTATAGCAGTGACTGTGTGGGCGCTATAGTAGTGACTGTGTGGCCTCTATAGTAGTGACTGTGAGGCCTCTATAGTAGTGACTGTGTGGCCTCTATAGTAGTGACTGTGGGGCCTCTATAGTAGTGACTGTGTGGGCTATATAGTAGTGACTGTGTGGGCTCTATGGTAGTGACTGTGTGACCTCTATAGTAGTGACTGTGTGGCCTCTATAGTAGTGACTGTGTGGGCTCTATAGTAGTGACTGTGTGGCCTCTATAGTAGTGACTGTGTGGCCTCTATAGTGGTTCCTGTGTGACTTCTATAGTAGTGACTGTGTGGCCTCTATACTAGTGACTGTGTGACCTCTATAGTAGTGACTGTGTGGGCTCTATAGTAGTGACTGTGTGGCCTCTATAGTAGTGACGGTTTTGAATCTATAGTAGTGACTGTGTGGCATCTATAGTGGTGACTGTGTGACCTCTATAGTAGTGACCGTGTGGCCTCTATAGTAGTGACTGTGTGACCTCTATAGTAGTGACTGTGTGGCCTCTATAGTAGTGACTGTGTGGCCTCTATAGTAGTGACTGTGTGACCTCTATAGTAGTGACTGTGTGGCCTCTATAGTGGTGACTGTGTGACCTCTATAGTAGTGACTGTGTGACCTCTATAGTAGTGACTGTGTGACATCTATAGTAGTGACTGTGTGACCTCTATAGTAGTGACTGTGTGGCCTCTATAGTAGTGACTGTGTGACCTCTATAGTAGTGACTGTGTGGCCTCTATAGTGGTGACTGTGTGACCTCTATAGTAGTGACTGTGTGACCTCTATAGTAGTGACTGTGTGGCATCTATAGTAGTGACTGTGTGGCCTCTATAGTAGTGACTGTGTGGCCTCTATAGTAGTGACTGTGTGGCCTCTATAGTAGTGACTGTGTGACCTCTATAGTAGTGACTGTGTGGCATCTATAGTGGTGACTGTGTGGCCTCTATAGTAGTGACTGTGTGACCTCTATAGTAGTGACTGTGTGGCATCTATAGTAGTGACTGTGTGGCCTCTATAGTAGTGACTGTGTGGCCTCTATAGTAGTGACTGTGTGGCCTCTATAGTAGTGACTGTGTGACCTCTATAGTAGTGACTGTGTGGCATCTATAGTGGTGACTGTGTGGCCTCTATAGTAGTGACTGTGTGGCCTTTTAACTTTGAGCTTGTAACCCCTGCAGCTCCACATGCTGATACTAAACAGACTCTTTAAACCAGATGAATGGTCCTATATCCTCTTTATTAATCCTCTTCTCTGCACCTCCCAGCCACAGCATTTTAATCAGCTTTCTTAACCTTCTGGTGCGGCAGAATGTCCTTATGAACACACACAGGGCCTGGCAACGACTCCGCTGTCACGTCCTGGCACAATTGGTTTCAGCAGCAGGGATCCTCCAGGCAGCTTCAGAGCTGGGGCTGCGTAGCGGTGTCTGCTATAGGTTGAGTTGTGTAGGAGGACAGTATATTTCTCTGTCTGCTATAGGTTGAGTTGTGTAGGAATACAGTCTTTCCCACACATGTGTGTGTGTGTGTGTGTGTGTGTGTGTGTGTGTGTGTGTGTGTGTGTGTGTGTGTGTGTGTGTGTGTGTGTGTGTGTGTGTGTGTGTGTGTGTGTGTGTGTGTGCGTGTGTGTGTGCTTAATCGAGTGTCAAAACTCACACTGCACTTGATGCCAAACATGTGTGTATTTGTCTTTATAAACCCACATATTCTGTCTCTACTCCTTCAAAGCGTTTTAAACAGAGCCAGACCAATTGTATTCAGACTTCCAGGTTCCTACCTGTGCTCCCTCTTTCCTGCTTGGGACAGATTCCTTTAGCGGGCGTCAGCCTCCTCTCCTCTTCTTCATCCCCATGTGGGGTCACCTGCACCCCCACCTCCACTGGCACCGCCCCTCCTCGTGCCAAGATGGGGGTCCCCCTCTGGCCCGGTTTGGAGAACCCCCCAGGGGCGCGGACTCCTCCACTGCACAGTCTCCTTTTGTGTTCTATGAAGACCAGGATGTCTCCCAGGAGGAAGTTGGTCTGGCACCTCCCACAGGTCAGGAGGTCATGCTCCCCTGGCCCTGCCCTCCTCAGAGTGGGAGTGAGGCTGGGAGTGGATGGCTCCGGGGGGCGAGTTCCCACCCCCGACTCAAGATTGGCCTCGGCTGTGGCAAGAAGAAAGGGCGAGGAGAGAGGCGACAGGAGAGAGGAGAGATGAGAGATGAGAGGAGAGATGAGAGGAGAGAGGAAAGATGAGAGGAGAGATGAGAGGAGAGAGGTGAGAGCAGAGACGAGACAGGAGAGACGAGAGACGAGACAGGGGAGAGGAGAGTGGGGAGGAGAGAGGAGAGAGGAGAGATGAGAGATGAGAGGAGAGATGAGAGGAGAGAGGAGAGATGAGACAGGAGAGATGAGAGGAGAGAGGAGAGATGAGAGGAGAGATGAGAGACGAGACAGGAGAGAGGAGAGAGGAGAAATGAGAGAGGACAGAGGAGAGACGAGACAGGAGAGAGGAGAGAGGAGAGAGGATAGACGAGACAGGAGAGAGGAGAGAGGAGAGAGGAGAGACGAGACAGGAGAGGGGAGAGAGGAGAGACGAGACAGGAGAGAGGAGAGATGAGACAGGAGAGAGGAGAGAGGAGAAATGAGAGACGAGACAGGAGAGATGAGAGGAGAGAGGAGAGATGAGAGGAGAGAGGAGAGACGAGAGGAGAGAGGAGAGACGAGACAGGAGAGATGAGAGAGGACAGAGGAGAGACGAGAGAGGAGAGAGGAGAGACGAGACAGGAGAGAGGAGAGAGGAGAGACGAGAGACGAGACAGGAGAGAGGAGAAATGAGAGACGAGACAGGAGAGATGAGAGGAGAGAGGAGAGGAGAGAGGAGAGAGGAGAGAGGAGAAATGAGAGAGGACAGAGGAGAGACGAGAGGAGAGATGAGAGGAGAGAGGAGAGAGGAGAAATGAGAGAGGACAGAGGAGAGACGAGAGGAGAGATGAGAGGAGAGAGGAGAAATGAGAGAGGACAGAGGAGAGACGAGAGGAGAGATGAGAGGAGAGAGGAGAGAGGAGAAATGAGAGAGGACAGAGGAGAGACGAGACAGGAGAGAGGAGAGATGAGACAGGAGAGAGGAGAGAGGAGAAATGAGAGAGGACAGAGGAGAGACGAGACACGAGAGAGGAGAGAGGAGAGAGGAGAGGAGAGATGAGAGGAGAGAGGAGAGATGAGAGGAGAAATGAGAGAGGACAGAGGAGAGACGAGACAGGAGAGAGGAGAGATGAGACAGGAGAGAGGAGAGAGGAGAAATGAGAGAGGACAGAGGAGAGACGAGACACGAGAGAGGAGAGAGGAGAGAGGAGAGAGGAGAGGAGAGATGAGAGGAGAGAGGAGAGATGAGAGGAGAAATGAGAGAGGACAGAGGAGAGACGAGACAGGAGAGAGGAGAGACGAGACAGGAGAGAGGAGAGAGGAGAGACGAGACAGGAGAGAGGAGAGAGGAGAGAGGAGATGTCAATCATAGTGTAATCATCAAACAGTTCTAGAACATGTTACATCTGATTGTCTGCAGCACAAACTGTAAAAAAAAAAAGAAAAAAAAAAAGACCACAAAACACCACATCTAGAGTCAATCAAAAATTACATGAACATGTTTTTCATGTTTTAAATAACGTTACCTGCAAAATCCCATATTTCCATAAGACCATAAATCATTTGCTTGATGCTTATCGTGATGTTTACTCACATCACACAACCATGGAGCTGTACTGATGTGACCGTGCCGTAACAGATTAGCCAACCAAACACCTGAGAGCTTCAGTCTTTATCTGTGAGTTGAGATCAGTGAGTTAAGGTGTGGCTGACACATGATGAGTATAAAGCCATGAACCGTTTCACAGCGGTCGATGGGTTTCCGGTGCAGCTCTCTGCACTAGTTTCTGCTGTATGTTAGTATTTGCACCACATGGAAACCTCATTACAAGTATTACATAGTGTCGGCCACATCCACCCTCCCAACAGACGTGTTTATGTGGGGTGGGGGAGGGGGACAGGGGAGGGGGAGTTTGGGGGAACGTGTGTGTGTGTGTGTGTGTGTGTGTGTGTGTGTGTGTGTGTGTGTGTGTGTGTGTGTGTGTGTGTGTGTGTGTGTGTGTGTGTGTGTGTGTGTGTGTGTGTGTGTGCGTGCGTGCGTGCGTGCGTGTGTGTGTGCGTGCGTGTGTGTGCGTGCGTGTGTGTGTGTGTGCGTGCGTGTGTGTGTGTGTGTGTGTGTGTG
>NC_143025.1:86640000-86655000 GCF_057628025.1 Oncorhynchus mykiss | reverse complement strand
ACACACACAGACACACACACAATGCATGCTTACACACACAGATATAGCTGGACAAACGTAGGGACAGGTGGTGAGATAGATGGTCAGATGGACACATACACAAACATACACAAACATACACAAACATACACACACATACACAAACATACACACAGATTCTACATTCTCTCTCTCTCTCCTTGTCTCTCTTGTCATTCTCTCTCTCCCTCCTTGTCTCTCTCTTGTCATTCTCTCTCTCTCTCCTTGTCTCTCTCTTGTCATTCTCGCTCTCTCTCATTGTCTCTCTCTTGTCATTCTCTCTCTCTCTCCTTGTCTCTCTCTTGTCATTCTCTCTCTCTCTCCTTGTCCCTCTCTCTTGTCATTCTCTCTCTCTCTCTCTCTCCTTGTCTCTCTCTTGTCATTCGGGGCAGCAGGGTAGCCTAGTGGTTAGAGTGTTGGACTAGTAAGGTTACAAGTTCGAATCCCCGAGCTGACAAGGTACAAATCTGTCGTTCTGTCCCTGAACAGGCAGTTAACCCACTGTTCCTAGGCCGTCATTGAAAATAAGAATTTGTTCTTAACTGACTTGCTTAGTAAAATAAAGGTAAAAAAAAATTCTCTCTCTCTCTTGTCATTCTCTCTGTCCTAGTTTACAGTCTAATAAACCAAATTCAGAGATTATCTAAATTGTATTTCAAGTTAAAGTTTAATCATTTAAATGTTGGGTCAGTAACTGTTCTATCCTTCCCAGACATAAATAAACACACACACACACCACATTAACTCATATCCTGTAAGCTATCGATCTGAAGGTAAGTCATATAGAAACGACAGTTAGAGACACCCCTTTTACCCCGTGGACCTCTGGGTAAAAAGCAGGACAGTGACTGACCTGTCCTCTTGAGAGAGACACACAGTTTGAGATCTTCCTCATAGGTAACTAGCTGGTTGTCGATGTAGTAGGTCAAACGGCATTAAAAAAACAACAAAAACAAACAGAAAATATTTGGGATACTCGGTTTGTTCCTTAGATCTGTAAGCTAATGAGTCACAAAGAGGAGTAGACAGGGAGTTACTATAGTGGTGGAATGTCCCCTGAGCCCTGTGTGATGTTATGAGCTGCACCCTGGGACTGTTGATGGGTTTAAACACAGTCCTGCTTCAGGCTCACCTGTCCATCACCCTCACCGATTTCTCTCAACTGAATAAAACTGTGGGGTGATTCGTCTGACAGAAAATAACACGGTTTCTGCCGCTAACCCACAATGCAGTTGTATCGTCTCTTACAGGAATAAATGTGATCTAACTCTACATATAGTAGGTGCAAGGCAACAGGTAACCTCTATTGCAGTACTCATGAGCAGTGAACACATTATCTGCATACTTGGGGAAGGGGATTGCTGTGAACCACACCTGATGAAAAACACCTGTAATACCAAATTCCTGTCCTAATCCTGTTGCTGATTAATTAAACTGACACCAATTTGGACTCCTCTCAACTTGCTATGAAAAGAGAATCAAACCACCTGATTTTTGTATTTCTCAGGCCTATAGACAACGGCATGATTGCTGCTGTTTGAAAGGTGACAGCGGAAGTCAGCCAGCTGCGGGTGACAGGGAACACGGCACAGCAGATGGAGGCTGCATGCCTAGGCTACACCAAAGTTACGGTCTCATCAGCCCACGAGGCCACGTCACAACTGACAATAACAGGATCTACACTGAGAAAGTAGTCTTTCCTTTGTCTTGGTGAAATTTTAGAAAGCCATGTGACGTGCAAAATGCGTTTTGTTAAAAAAGAAATTGGTTAAATTGAATTCTTCATGCTGTCATGATTTTATTAGCTTTTTTAAAATTATTATTAATTGGCATTGATATTTGAGGTCGGGGATTAAAACACTGAAAGATTAAAAATGATAGAATATAAAGAAGATTAAAACATGGAATAGAATGGGTTAAATCCAGTGAAAACGGGGGCAGAGTAAATGATTAGTCTAGATGTTAAATGTCGGTGTGTGGGATAGAACGGGTCTAACCCTGCTCAACAAGAAACACATTGGACAAAGATTACATCACAGACCTCTGTTATGAATTAGCTAGATTAGGCCACTATGAAATTGGATTTATGCACGGGAGAGAGCACTGGGAAAACTCTGGCTTGATTTAATTGATTTCAAATTGGATTATCGGACTTTTAAAAAAAAATAATATGCCCACAAGCATCTTCAATCAGATGTAGCCTAATCTATAACATAACAGGTCGTGCCTGGAAAAATCACATCGATAAACTACACATGACTTATGATTTAAGGCAGTAAATGAAGGCCTTCCTACTTGAATCCACCAGCGTGGAATCCACAACGAAGAAGCAAATAGCTCAAACATTTCGGTGACCTTTTCGGTGAATACTTTAGATACATTTTCCATTAGGTTATACCAGACGGCTGAACATCGACTACATTTGTACAAGCTTGATCCACATGCTCTTTCTTGGCCCCAATAATTTAGTATTCAGATTGGGATTTTTGTAAATAAAGTTTAGGTCTACAATGCACAATATACCGATAAAACGCCTATGCAGCAGCAGCTGCCGCGGTCAAAATAAACTAAAGAAACTAGACTGCGTGAAATAATAGCAGAATTAACATGCACCTGCATTTCACACTGACATAATAAATAGGGATAATGTGGCAGAAAATGATATAGGCAATACCATCCTCAAAATGCATGACTGAATGGGCTAACTGAAATAATACATGATCTCAAGGAAATCACGACTGAACATGAAGATAATATATTTCACGACGCAATGACCATGGCACTATTCTAAATATTGGTGCAGTGTGTGTGTGTGTGTGTGTGTGTGTGTGTGTGTGTGTGTGTGTGTGTGCGTGCGTGTGTGAGACAGAGAGAGAGAGAGAGAGAGAGAGAGAGAGAGAGAGAGATCCTATAAATTGAATGATAAGGCGTTATGTATGACTAAAGTCTAATTGCAAAGAAATGTAAAACCTTCCAAGAAAACGAGACGGCAGGCTATTCATCCTAACACAGTAGCGTATGACTGTCACATGTGTTCTCACCAAACTGTACTTTAAAACACATGCAATTTGAATAGAACATAGTTTCCCAAACTATGGATGATGATTGGGTCGTGTGTCCTGTGTGGCTCAGTTGATAGAGGTTATGGGTTCAATTCCCACGGGGGACCAGTGTGAAAATGTATGGGCTTACTAATGCAAGCTGCTCTCGATACGATTAAAATAAAGAAATATGTGAGGTCTCCTGATATGAAAATGGTTTTAGAACACCTATTCATACAAGTTCATTGACAGTTACGCACATGGTCAGAAATGTAAGAATGTAACAATAATAGTTATTAGAATTAATAAATACGTTAACTTTTAATGTGGAATTTAAAATTGTAAAAATTAAATAGTACGTTTTGGTTGCACAATTATTTTGGTTTTAAATGTTAATTAATTATTGCATAAATATTCCCAAAACATGCACATATGAAGGCGTAATAAGAACCATGAATGAACATTTAGATTTTTCATGCCATCAGCGGGTCTTCACAAATAAAGTAATTCTGCACTTTCGATTTTTCAGGTTTTGCAGCTAGTAGTGCTTTAAAATCAGACCATTCCATCCCTCTTGGAAAATATCAAAAAGTGGTTTGCAATGAAACATAAACAGCTATAGAAGAAGATGTGTGTTTATAGTATACCGTGCTTGCTCCAGTATCACACTGTAAACATGTACATTCATCCTAATTAATTGCCAGTGATAATGGTAATTGAATTCAGTATTTTAAATACAAAATTCACATATTGAGGCTATTATCAAATGATCTATAAGGTGATTATACTCACGTCGTATTGTTTCTCTTTGAGACAGTGGTAGGTGCTGAGGGTTCTCCTGCTTGCGACGGGACATTGCCCCTGCATCTACTCTGGCATCGCCCGGAAAACTGCGCGTGGGTTCGGCTTGCTCCGTGGTGCTCCGCTGGTCTAGTGCCCGGTAACTTTTTCAAAGTGCTTCCAATTGAGACGACTAACATGAAGCTACAGTAAGTGAAAAAGAGCCAAGTGTTTTTTTTTTTTTATTGTAGTTGTTGAAAGGCGGGTAAAACGTTTGTCAACTGTCCAGTCCTCGCAGAATTATTTCACCCTAAGCGCAACACCTGGAGGGGTTAAACTGTTGGAGTTACAGCAGACACATGCAGGTTCATGCAAATATTTCTGTTCGGTTATTTTGTGTCAATAACCTCAACGGAATTATTGCAATAATTGCAGAGAATAAAAACAATTTGAATTCCGACGAGGTGCCCTCTGCCCTCTGCGTTCACTACTGGGGTAGCCTACCGTGCATGCCACTCTTCGCTCGATGGGCCAATATTCGATTCAACTGTCACCTCTTCTCCTCTGTTATTTTCTTGCAGAATTACAACAAATGTCCTATTAATTCAATAACTGAACCCCAAAAATTCCACCGGTGTTGGGTCTGCCAGGTGCTGTGAGCTTTGACACCATTCAGTCCTCGCGGTGCGAGTAGCGAAAGGAATGGCACAGAACTCTCCGCTCTAGGAGTTGACAGAGGGAGACGGAGACAGACTAACAGCCAGCCAGTCAGACACCTCCTATTTTTCTCCTTCCAAACAGCCGAGGTCCAATGTTTCCTGATGTCTCTTTCTCCTTTCACAGTGACGAGTCTGTCCTGTCGCTTTGGGAGAATCCCGCGTGTGTGTGTGGCTGGGATTGCCTCCGTAGAATGGGATAAGACTTCAGATTCAAGTGCGGACGTGACGTTGCGTCCACGCTGAGAGAGACATCAGTGCGACTTGGGAGGCGACGAGCAGTGACTCGCGCGCCCATTAGTGGGCTATCGTTAGTGCGCGCGTTTGGCGCGTGCGGGAAGGAATCAAGTGGACACGGAGAAACCAAAACAACCCAGTTCCGGTGCAGACGAACCGTTCCAAATTGGTTTCACAATGATATGATGGCATATCATGTCACTGATTTCAAGGTCGATTTTGAAAAAAACTTTAAACTGTCAGTAAGGCTACTTTGAGTCTGATAAATTAATTGAAGACTGACTTTATGTAGTATTGTATAGTATCTCTTTGTGTAGTGTTGTACGCAACACGCATAGAAGCGGGTTTCTTCAACATTCAGTACGGACATTGGCTTTTCGTAAATGCTATAGCATTTTTTCCTTAAGCCTATCACTAATGTAATGTTTCCGTTATTTATAATGTTGCACATTTGTAGGCTAGAAGAAGACACGTAGACCTACAGAACAATAATGCAAAATAATAAACAATAATTTAAAAAAAACTATACATTGTTGTTGAGGACAATATATTTAATTGTGTGCATTTATAACGATTCTTGAATTGATTGATTGATGAATTGAGGTAGCGAACGTGTAATATTTCAAAGCAAGAAAAATAACTGGGAAAGCAATCAATTACTACAATAGACAGACATACTGCACACGTATGTCAAGGCGGGAACACCTCCCCTGTGTTTGCCTGTGTTCTTCTACATATTCATCCCTGCCTTGTTGTGAAGCAACAGTACCCTCTGTTGGCATGACGATGTTAGACTATATGCCAAGCTTCCCCTATCCTACCTCTCTGTCTGTTCATTTGTTTATAATAGTAGTTCATTTTGATTTCATTTCACAGAGTGGTAAAACAGTTGACCTGGATACACTATCAGATTTTCTCACATCATCTGTTGGAAAGACGATGTTGTTTATACCTCCTAACATTCCCCTGTATCTGTGTCTTAATTCATTGGATTTCATTTTACAACGTGTATTATTAGCTAGTGGTTCAGAACAGTTGACCTCTCACCTGTCAAATTTCCTCCCGTAATTGTTCATTTAAATGCCACTTAAATTGCCATAGTAGTGATCTCCATACCACCATTCACAATTTCAATGTTGATAGGATGGTCAGGTTATCAATGAACAGTACTAGGGTTAGAGCCTCCTTGAGAAAAATATATTACTGTCTGGTCATAAATTGCATGATGAAACTAAATGATCCACTTGAGAGATATGATATAACGGTACCAGATTCACTCAGTGGTGATTTATGGGTCACTTAATAGCTAATTGTTATTTTATGCACTTACATAGTTCAGTGCTTCAGGCATGTAGATGTCCAATCCAAGGCCTTTACCTCAGGATATCCAGTCCATGACCCCAGTTACTGTAAAAGAAGGAGATTCTTCTATCTGATGAAGTATAATTGTATTATATATATATATATATATATATATTACCTTTATTTAACTAGGGAAGTCAGTTAAAAACAAATTCTTATTTACTATGACGGCCTACTAAAAGGCAAAAGGCCTCCTGCGGGGATGGGGGCTGGGATTTAAAAAAAAGATGTATATAAATATAGAACAAAACACACATCACGACGAGAGACTTTACAACACTACATAAAGAGAGACCTAAGACAACACTACATGAAGAGAGACTATGCAACATTACATAAAGAGAGACTACACAACACTACATAAAGAGAGACCTAAGACAACACTACATGAAGAGAGACTATGCAACATTACATAAAGAGAGACTACACAACACTACATAAAGAGAGACCTAAGACAACACTACATGAAGAGAGACTATGCAACATTACATAAAGAGAGACTACACAACACTACATAAAGAGAGACCTAAGACAACACTACATGAAGAGAGACTATGCAACATTACATAAAGAGAGACTACACAACACTACATAAAGAGAGACCTAAGACAACACTACATGAAGAGATACCTAAGACAACACTACATAAAGAGAGACCTAAGACAACACTACATAAAGAGAGACTATACAACACTACATAAAGAGAGACTATACAACACTGCATAAAGAGAGACTACGCAACACTACATAAAGATAGACCTAAGACAACACTACATAAAGAGAGACTATACAACACTACATGAAGAGAGACTACACAACACTACATGAAGAGACTATACAACACTACATAAAGAGAGACTACACAACACTACATAAAGAGAGACTATACAACACTACATAAAGAGAGACCTAAGACAACACTACATAAAGAGGACACCTAAGACAACACTACATAAAGAGAGACCCAAGACAACACTATATAAAGAGGGACCTAAGACAACACTACATGAAGATAGACCTAAGACAACACTACATAAAGAGGGACCTAAGACAACACTACATAAAGATAGACCTAAGACAACACTACATAAAGAGGGACCTAAGACAACATTACATAAAGAGGGACCTAAGACAACACTACATAAAGAGAGACCTAAGACAACACTACATAAAGAGAGACCTAAGACAACACTACATAAAGAGAGACTATACAACACTACATAAAGAGAGACCTAAGACAACACTACATAAAGAGAGACTACACAACACTACATAAAGAGAGACTATACAACACTACATAAATAGAGACTATACAACACTACATAAAGAGGGACCTAAGACACTACATAAAGATAGACCTAAGACAACACTACATAAAGAGGGACCTAAGACAACACTACATAAAGAGAGACCTAAGACAACACTACATAAAGAGAGACCTAAGACAACACTACATAAAGAGAGACCTAAGACAACACTACATAAAGAGGGACCTAAGACAACACTACATAAAGAGGGACCTAAGACAACACTACATAAAGAGGGACCTAAGACAACACTACATAAAGATAGACCTAAGACAACACTACATAAAGAGGGACCTAAGACAACACTACATAAAGAGAGACCTAAGACAACACTACATAAAGAGAGACCTAAGACAACACTACATAAAGAGAGACCTAAGACAACACTACATAAAGAGGGACCTAAGACAACACTACATAAAGAGGGACCTAAGACAACACTACATAAAGAGGGACCTAAGAAAACACTACATAAAGAGAGACCTAAGACAACACTACATAAAGAGAGACCTAAGACAACACTACATAAAGAGAGACCTAAGACAACACTACATAAAGAGGGACCTAAGACAACACTACATAAAGAGGGACCTAAGACAACACTACATAAAGAGAGACCTAAGACAACACTACATGAAGAGACAACACGACATTACATAAAGAGAGACAATACAGCACTACATAAAGCGAGACCTAAGACAACACTACATAAAGAGAGACTATACAACACTACATAAAGAGAGACCTAAGACAACACTACATGAAGAGACAACACGACATTACATAAAGAGAGACAATACAGCACTACATAAAGCGAGACCTAAGACAACACTACATAAATAGAGATGTTACAACACTACATAAAGAGAGACCTAAGACAGCATTACATAAAGAGAGACTATACAATACTACATAAAGAGAGACTATACAACACTACATAAATAGAGACGTTACACACTACATAAAGAGAGACCTAAGACAACACTACATAAAGAGAGACTACACAACACTACATAAAGAGAGACTATACAACACTACATAAAGAGAGACCTAAGACAACACTACATAAAGAGAGACTACACAACACTACATAAAGAGAGACTATACAACACTACATAAAGAGAGACCTAAGACAACACTACATAAAGAGAGACTACACAACACTACATAAAGAGAGACCTAAGACAACACTACATAAAGAGAGACTACACAACACTACATAAAGAGAGACTATACAACACTACATAAAGAGAGACCTAAGACAACACTACATAAAGAGAGACTACACAACACTACATAAAGAGAGACCTAAGACAACACTACATAAAGAGAGACTACACAACACTACATAAAGAGAGACTATACAACACTACATAAAGAGAGACTATACAACACTACATAAAGAGAGACTATACAACACTACATGAAGAGAGACTACACAACAGCATGGTAGCAACTGAACATGACAACAACATGGTAGCAACACAACATGGTAGCAGCACAAATCATGGTACAAACATTACAGACAACAGCACAAAGGGCAAGAAGGTAGAGACAACAATACATCACACAAAGTAGCCACAACTGGCAATAAGAGTGTCCATGATTGAGTCTTTTTATGAAGAGATTGAGATAAAACTGTCCAATTTGAGTGTTTGTTGCAGCTCGTTCCAGTCGCTAGCTGCAGCGAACTGAAAAGAGGAGCGACCCAGGGATGCGTGAGCTTTGGGGACCTTTAACAGAATGTGGCTGGCTGAACGGGTGTTGTATGTGTTGTATGGTACTATCCTATGAAGTGCTATAATGTTCAATACAAATTGTGACATTTAAGTGACTGAAAAATGTAGTTTGGTACAATTAATGATAAAAGTCTGATAAAATACAAATTAACTTAATGTGGACACAATTTCCATTTAAGCTCAATCGAGGCAATGCTGTACTGCAGCTAGACTGTTTATTATAGGCTGCAATAAATATTATATGAATGCCAATTTTAAGAGCATTAGAAGTCGGATTGCTTGAGGCCAGGCCTAAGGGACTTCCTGGACACTAATTATTTATACAAATGAAATGTCGTATCAGCTCTCTATCAAATCGACATAACCTCAGAAGACCTTAACATAGAAATAGTGTATGGAGAGAGAGAGAGCAAGAGAACGAGAGAGCGAGAGAGAGACAGACAGACAGACAGACAGACAGACAGACAGACAGGCAGACAGACAGACAGAGAGAGATAGAGAGAGAGAGAGAGAGAGAGAGAGAGAGAGAGAGAGAGAGAGAGAGAGAGAAACAAATATACAACGATATGAGACACATAAGGACCGAAAAAATAACTTGAAAACAAATTAAATAGTGACAAGCTCCCATATCTGTTATGTGACATACAGCAATGTGCAATCATCACAGCAAAATGTGTGATCTGTTGCGATAAGAAAAGGGCAACCAGTGGAGAACAAACACCAAAGTAAATAAAATCTAGGCCGTTATTTATCTGTTGGTTGAGTGGGCGCTATTGGAGCCAGCTGGTTGAGAGGGCCCTAGTGGAGCCAGCTGGTTGAGAGGGCCCTAGTGGAGCCAGCTGGTTGAGAGGGCCCTAGTGGAGCCAGCTGGTTGAGAGGGCCCTATTGGAGCCAGCTGGTTGAGAGGGCGCTATTGGAGCCAGCTGGTTGAGAGGGCCCTAGTGGAGCCAGCTGGTTGAGAGGGCCCTAGTGGAGCCAGCTGGTTGAGAGGGCCCTAGTTGAGCCAGCTGGTTGAGAGGGCCCTAGTGGTGCCATCTGGCTGAGAGGGCCCTAATGGAGCCATCTGGCTGAGAGGGTCCTATTGGAGCCAGCTGGTTGAGAGGGCCCTATTGGAGCCAGCTGGTTGAGAGGGCCCTATTGGAGCCAGCTGGTTGAGAGGGCCCTAGTGGTGCCATCTGGCTGAGAGGGCCCTAGTTGAGCCAGCTGGTTGAGAGGGCCCTAGTGGTGCCATCTGGCTGAGAGGGCCCTATTGGAGCCAGCTGGTTGAGAGGGCCCTATTGGAGCCAGCTAGTTGAGAGGGCCCTAGTGGTGCCATCTGGCAGAGAGGGCCTTAGTGGAGCCAGCTAGTTCTGTAAGGTGTGAGAAGCTGAATTAATCTGTGAGCTATTTTATCTTTGTTTATAGGCTGTTTAATTTTTGATTTAGTTGAGTGTATAGACCGATGGCCTGTACAGGTCTGGACCCCTACACTGTTTTTTTGTGTTTGTTTTTGTACACAGTTAATAAGTTCACATTTTAACATCTTTCTCTTTTGACAGTCCAGGTGAGTCCAATAATCGCTGAATCGCGTGACGGGGGAAGGCAGGTGTTCGTACTAATGGTGGCAGGAGTGCGTAATGCTGGAGAGCCTGGTGCCCTCGAGCGCCAGGGGGGAAGAGCAGGAGCAGGCGTGACAGTAATATGTAGGCATTTCGGTTGGTGCATTTTTTAAGAAAATAAAAAGGGGTTTTAATTCCTCTGTCCTCTGTAACCTGAAAGCCCATCTGCGGCCCGCTAATCGTTAACTGTCTTATCGGCTGCTATCTGAATAGGTCGATCGGACAATTTTCTTGGGCCACTTTAACTATATCTATTTTGCCAATTGGATTGGTCCCCTCTAACACACGGAACCCCACTAATCTACAGACAGAAACACACGAGGTGGCTAATAACAGACCTCCATCCTCTGCTAGCTTGCTACCGATGGCTCGGCTAGCTGTCTGAATCGCCGTGACCCCAATCAACCTCACTACTCACCGGACCCTTATGATCATTCGACTAAGCATACCTCTCATTAATGTCAATATGCCTTGTCCATTGCTGTACTGGTTAGTGTTTATTGGCTTATTTCACTGTAGAGCCTCTAGCCCTGCTCACTATACCTTATCCAACCTTTCAGTTCCATCCACCACCCACACATGCAATGACATCTCCTGGTTTCAATTATGTTTCTAGAGACAATATCTCTCGCATCATCACTCAATGCCTGTCACATTCTGACCTTTATTTCCTTTGTTTTGTCTTTATTTAGTATGGTCAGGGCGTGAGTTGGGGTGGGCAGTCTATGTTTGTGTTTCTATGTTTTTTCGATTTCTGTGTTTGGCCTGATATGGTTCTCAATCAGAGGCAGCTGTTTATCGTTGTCCCTGATTGAGAACCATATTTAGGTAGCCTGGGTTTCACTGTTGGTTGGTGGGTGTTTGTTTCCTGTGTCAGTGCCACACGGGACTGTTTCGTTTGGTTTATATTCACTTTATTGTTTTTGTATTTCATAGCGTTCAGTCTTTTCTATTAAAACATGGACACTTACCACGTTGCGTATTGGTCCGATCCTTGCTACACCTCTTCAGACGAAGAGGAGGAAATCTGCCGTTACAATGCCTAGGTTTACCTCCACTGTATTCACATCCTACTGTACATTTGTCTGTACATTATACCTTGAATCTATTTTATCGCCCCCTGAAACCTGCTCCTTTTACTCTCTGTTCCGGATGTCCTAGACAACCAATTCTCATAGCTTTTAGCCATACCCTTATCCTACTCCTCTGTTCCTCTGGTGATGTAGAGGTGAATCCAGGCCCTGCAGTTCCTAGCTCCACTCCTATACACCAGGCACTCTCTTTTGATGACTTCTGTAACCTTAATAGCCTTGGTTTCATGCATGTTAACATTAGAAGCCTCCTCCCTAAGTTTGTTTTATTCACTGCTTTAGCACACTCTGCCAACCCGAATGTCCTAGCTGTATCTGAATCCTAGCTTAGGAAGACCACCAAAAACTCTGAAATCTCCATCCCTAACTGCAGAGTTCTGTCCTACTATCCAGGTCTGTACTCAAACAATTTGAACTTCTACTTTGAAAAATCCATCTTTCTAAAAACTGTTGACACCTGCAATAGACCACCCTCTGCCCCAAGCTGTGCTCTGGGCACCATATGTGAACTGATTTCCCCCCATCTATCTTCAGAGCTTGTGCTGCTAGGTGACCTAAACTGGGACATGTTTAACACCCCAGCCATCCTACAATCTAAGCTTGATGACCTCCACTCATCACTGTGAAACACTCCCTGAAACACTTCAGCGAGCAGGCCTTTCTAATCGACCTGGCCTGGGTATCCTGGAAGGATATTGATCTCATCCCGTCAGTAGAGGATGCCTGGTTATTTTTTTTAAATGCCTTCCTCACCATCTTATATAAGCATGCCCCATTCTAGAAATTTTGAACCAGGAACAGATATAGCCCTTGGTTCTCCCCAGACCTGACTGCCCTTAACCACCACAAAAACATTCTATTTCGTTCTGCATTAGCATCGAACAGCCCCCGTTTTCAGGGAAGTTAGGAACCAATATACACAGGCAGTTAGAAAAGCCAAGGCTTATTTTTCAAGCAGAAATTTGCTTCCTGCAACACAAACTTAAAGTTCTGGGACACTGTAAAGTCCATGGAGAATAAAAACACCTCCTCCCAGCTGCCTACTGCACTGAGGATAGGAAACTCTGTCACCACCGATAAATCTACTATAATTGAGAATATCAATAAGCATTTTTCTATGGCTGGTCATGCTTTCCACCTGGCTACCCCTACCCCGGTCAACAGCACTGCACCGCCCACAGCAACTCGCCCAAGCCTTCCCCATTTCTCCTTCTCCCAAATCCAGCCAGCTGATGTTCTGAAAGAGCTGCACAATCTGGACCCCTGCAAATCAGCCGAGCTAGACATCTGGACCCTTTCTTTCTAAAATTACCTGCCGAAATTGTTGCAACCCCTATTACTAGCCTGGTCAACCTCTCTTTTGTGTCGTCTGAGATTCCCAAAGATAGGAAAGCAGCTGCGGTCATCCCCCTCTTCAAAGGGGGGAACGCTCTTGACCTAAACTGCTACAGACCTAAATCTATCATACCCTGCCTTTCTAAGGTCTTCGAAAGCCAAGTCAACAAACAGATTACCGACCATTTCGATGCCCACCGCACCTTCTCCGCTATGCAATCTGGTTTCAGAGCTGGTCATGGGTGCACCTCAGCCACGCTCAAGGTCCTAAACGATATCTTAACCGCCATCGATAAGAAACAATACTGTGCAGCCATATTCATTGACCTGACCAAGGCTTTCGACTCTGTCAATCACCACATCCTTATCGGCAGACTCAATAGCCTTGGTTTCTAAACTGATTGCCTCGCCTGGTTCACCAACTACCACTCTGATAGAGTTCAGTGTGTCAAATCGGAGGGCCTGTTGTCCGAGCCTCTGGCAGTCTCTATGGGGGTGCCACAGGGTTCAATTATTGGGCCGACTCTCTTCTCTGTATACATCAATGATGTTTATCTTGCTGCTGGTGAGTCTCTGATCCACCTCTACGCAGACGACACCATTCTGTATACTTCTGGCCCTTCTTTGGACGCTGTGTTAACAACCCTCCAGACGAGCTTCAATGCCATACAACTCTCCTTCCATGGCATCCAACTGCTCTTAAATACAAGTAAAACTAAACGCATGCTCTTCAACTGATCGCTGCCTGCACCTGCCCGCCTGTCCAGCGTCACTACTCTGGACGGTTCTGACTTCTGGTTCTGGACAACTACAAATACCTAGGTGTCTGGTTAGACTGTAAACTCTCCTTCCAGACTCACATCAAACATCTCCAATCCAAAGTTAAATCTAGAATTGGCTTCCTATTTCACAGCAAAGCATCCTTCACTCATGCTGCCAAACATACCCTCGTAAAACTGACCATCCTACTGATCCTTGACTTCGGTGATGTCATTTACAAAATAGCCTCCAATACCCTACTCAATAAATTGGATGCAGTCTATCACAGTGCCATCCGTTTTGTCACCAAAGCCCCATATACTACCCACCACAGCGACCTGTACACTCTCGTTGGCTGGCCCTCGCTTAATACTCGTCGCCAAACCCACTGGCTCCAGGTCATCTACAAGACCCTGCTAGGTAAAGTCCCCCCTTATCTCAGCTCACTGGTCACCATAGCATCTCCCACCTGTAGCACGCACTCTAGCAGGTATATCTCTCTGGTCACCCCCAAAGCCAATTCCTCCTGTGGCCGCCTCTCCTTCCAGTTCTCAACTGCCAATAACTGGAACGAACTACAAAAATCTCTGAAACTGGAAACACTTATCTCCCTCTCTAGCTTTAAGCACCAGCTGTCAGAGCAGCTCACAGATTACTGCACCTGTACATAGCCCATCTATAATTTAGCCCAAACAACTACCTCTCCCCGACTGTATTTATTAATTTATTTTTCTCCTTTGCACCCCATTATATCTATTTCTACTTTGCACATTCTTCCACTGCAAATCTACCATTCCAGTGTTTTACTAGCTATATTGTATTTACTTCGACACCATGGCCTTTTTTTGCCTTTACCTCCCTTATCTCACCTCATTTGCTCACATTGTACATAGACTTATTTTTTTATTATTGACTGTATGTTTGTTTTATTCCATGTTTCCCACCCCTCCCATGTAGTCCCACCCCTCCCATGTAGTCCCAGCCCTCCCATGTGGTCCCACCCCTCTCATGTGGTCC
>NC_143025.1:86577500-86635000 GCF_057628025.1 Oncorhynchus mykiss | reverse complement strand
AGCTCTTTCACACCGGGACATCCTCGTAGGCCCCTGGACACAACTGTTTCTGTCACGTCTGCTCTCGCTTCCCCCCCCCACCCCTCCCCTGGCGCTTGAGGGCACCAGGCTGCATCACTCACTCCTATCATCTATTACGCACACCTGCCTTCCCTTGTCACGCGCATCAGGGATATTGGACTCACCTGGACTCTCATCGTCTGTTTATTTCCTCCTCTATATTTGTCAGTTCCCCAGCTCTGTTCCCTGCTGCTGCATTGATTGTCTTTTGTTTGTGTTACTTGTTTGCTGACGCTGTTCCTGTTCCTGTTCCTGTCTCGTTTTATGTCCGTTCTTTATTAAATGTTTTACTCCTCGTACCTGCTTCGTACCTGCTTCGTCTCTCTTCGTTGTTTTCAGAGACACACCACACACGCTCAGACACACACACACATCCACCAGGACCGGTTGGCTCTTGTGTAGAGATAGAGAGAAACAGATCGGGGAGACAGACAGAGAGAGACAGATCGGGGAGACAGACAGAGAGAAACAGATCGGGGAGACAGATAGAGAGAAACAGATCGGGGAGACAGACAGAGAGAGACAGATCAGGGAGACAGATAAAGAGAAACAGATCAGGGAGACAGACAGAGAGAAACAGATCAGGGAGACAGACAGAGAGAAACAGATCAGGGAGACAGACAGAGAGAGACAGATAAAGAGAAACAGATCGGGGAGACAGATAGAGAGAAACAGATCTGGGAGACAGACAGAGAGAAACAGATCGGGGAGACAGACAGAGAGAGACAGATCGGGGAGACAGACAGAGAGAAACAGATCGGGGAGACAGATAGAGAGAAACAGATCGGGGAGACAGACAGAGAGAGACAGATCGGGGAGACAGATAGAGAGAAACAGATTGGGGAGACAGGCAGAGAGAGACAGAGATATTTAATTCATTGAAGGTAAATTACATTTGAAACCATTTTTATTTACTTCAAAAATGTTACTATCAAAATGCTTACATATTACAATCATTAAAAAGTATACTATGCAATATTCAACTATGACAATGTTTTTTTTTACAAAACCTTTCTATTAATCATGCAAATTCTTATATAATACTACACGTTATATGTTTCTGTATAAATATGTTTTGGTGGACTGTTTCAAAAAATATGTTTGATCCTTTTCAGGGGTCCTTCTCTCTCTCTGCTTTTTTCCTGCCACCAAGCCTCACACACCCAGAGGGCCAGAGGAAGAGCTGTCATTAATTAAATGTAAAATAAAATGTAAAACCCTTTTTATTTTCTTCAAAAATGTGACTATGAAAATGCCTACATATCACAATTATTATTTTGTTGTAGGAAATACTGTTTTTTTAAATGCGTTCTTGGAGAGAAATAAGTATTTGCTCCTATTCAGGGATCTCTCCCTCTCTGTACCTCTCTACATGTAACCTGACCCGACCATGCAGCCTGCCTCTCTCTCTCTCACACACACACGCACGCACGCACGCACACACACACACACACACACACACACGCACGCACGCACACACCCTTGGAGGAAGAGAGCTGTCATTCCTTTAAATGTAAATTATTTTTTAAAACCCTTTATTTTTTTTCTAAAACTTTTGTAGCTAATTGAATAAAAATTATTATTAACAAAACAACACATTAATTAATACCCATTAAATATTAAGATGTATAAATATTTGTCGTAGGAAATACTTTTTTTTTTAAGTGTTTTTGATCTTTTCAGGGCCCTCGTCTGCTTGTAACCTCTGACCCCAACCGTGCATCCTTGCCTGGCGTCACACACACCCCAACAAGGGCTATACAGAGGGCCAGAGGAAGAGAACTGTCATTCATTAATGGTAAATTCTTTTTTTTTTTTAACTTTATTTGTATTCTAAAACTTCAGTACATAATTGCAGACATATTACAATTATTTTACAATACTGCACTTTACTACTACAACACATGTTTATATGCATAGTTTATATTTAATTCCTCTTAGAGAAAAAGGCCTTGAGAAGGGCCTATTGTAACCCAACACCCCCATCAGTCTCCAAATCCCCATCTTCAAGCTGTGAGTGCCTCAGACAATGTCTCTTCCACACTGGATCTCCAGGGCCTTCCAGGTTTGGGTATGTTTTCTTTTCCATGATAGATCAACCTTCTTGCCGTTAAAGCCCAAGTTAGTCTTATCGCTTCCAATGCGTACCCAGGATGTTCCACTCAGGGCCTGTTCGATCTGACATAGAGCAAGTCTTATCTCTTCCAATGCGTACCCAGGATGTTCCACTCAGGGCCTGTTCGATCTGACCTAGAGCAAGTCTTATCTCTTCCAATGTGTACCCAGGATGTTCCACTCAGGGCCTGTTCGATCTGACCTAGAGCAAGTCTTATCTCTTCCAATGTGTACCCAGGATGTTCCACTCAGGGCCTATTCGATCTGACATAGAGCAAGTCTTATCGCTTCCAATGTGTACCCAGGATGTTCCACTCAGGGCCTGTTCGATCTGACCTAGAGCAAGTCTTATCTCTTACAATGTGTACCCAGGATGTTCCACTCAGGGCCTGTTCGATCTGACCTAGAGCAAGTCTTATCGCTTCCAATGTGTACCCAGGATGTTCCACTCAGGGCCTGTTCGATCTGACCTAGAGCAAGTCTTATCTCTTCCAATGTGTACCCAGGATGTTCCACTCAGGGCCTGTTCGATCTGACCTAGAGCAAGTCTTATCTCTTCCAATGTGTACCCAGGATGTTCCACTCAGGGCCTATTCGATCTGACATAGAGCAAGTCTTATCGCTTCCAATGTGTACCCAGGATGTTCCACTCAGGGCCTGTTCGATCTGACCTAGAGCAAGTCTTATCTCTTACAATGTGTACCCAGGATGTTCCACTCAGGGCCTGTTCGATCTGACCTAGAGCAAGTCTTATCTCTTCCAATGTGTACCCAGGATGTTCCACTCAGGGCCTGTTCGATCTGACATAGAGCAAGTCTTATCTCTTCCAATGTGTACCCAGGATGTTCCACTCAGGGCCTATTCGATCTGACATAGAGCAAGTCTTATCGCTTCCAATGTGTACCCAGGATGTTCCACTCAGGGCCTGTTCGATCTGACATAGAGCAAGTCTTATCTCTTCCAATGTGTACCCAGGATGTTCCACTCAGGGCCTGTTCGATCTGACCTAGAGCAAGTCTTATCTCTTCCAATGTGTACCCAGGATGTTCCACTCAGGGCCTGTTCGATCTGACCTAGAGCAAGTCTTATCTTAAGCCGTTCTCTCATGTGAAACGCAGGAGAAAGCGGCTTAAGACGGTTTTGTCATTGTGTCCCAGACATTAAGGACACAATACATCTACAATTGGTCTAGGAGACATGTTTTATGTAGTTTATCTGTGTTAGACTTGGCACAGGACAAGTCCAACTCTTACGTGTACTCAGGCGGACCTACCTCGTACATTACTTTTTCATATACAAGGGGTCACAAGATACAGCTCCATAAGTTCACTACCAAAAATTCCCAACTGTTTAACATTTTTCAAACACATTTTCTTTCAGTTCAACAAGGTCACCACACATCAATCAGGTCATTACTTTGTTATTTCAAACATTTGCTTTACTTTGAAGAAACAGCTGCACTATCATGTTGCATAAGGACAATTTAAATAGCAGGAGGACATCTGGACAGGATGTCCTTAAAAGGACATAAACACAGGACAGGAATAGCTTATCAATCACTTTTTGACAGCAACCGTCTACTATATTCTCTCTTGCACTATTTTATTATTATGACCCATTTTAACATGATGGACTATTTTAACATTACAGTTGTTTTTTTTTTTACAATCGCTAGGACCCATTTCTCAATACTTAGTTAGGTCACTTTTTCAAAACTCTTCACACAGTTCTCCTAATCAACTTTCAGCTTGGCACAGCAGTTAATATCACATCCAAAATGCCCTTAAAACTACCAAAACACTTTATACATGTCTCAAATCAACTCGTTCTTCCACAACACTAGCAAAGGTTGTCACCCAACAAGCACACATTGTCACTCATAAAACAATGACCTAAACAACACTAACAACAGGTAGCGTTACACAATGTTTTCTTTTGTCAAATTTCTTTACAAAACAAGAATGACACCTCTCTACTGTTTAGAATTCACTGCAGTATATGTTACAGGAATGAATCAGACATGATGCAATACGCTTCAATATGTTTTATGTCTTTTAATACAATAATTTGTATATACACCATCTACCGATACAGATACAGTAGCAATGCTAGTCAACCCTGTCTTCTGCATTTGGCCACAGGTTCTCATCCACGTCACATCTTATGTCATCCTGGGCAATACACCTAGCAAAGAATATTTTGGCATGCCTGGTCCACCCCTGGCAATCTTCTGCAGATATGTCCAGGCATCCAGCGCTCATTGCGTCCAGGAGGGGCATTTGATCATGTGGATGATGGTCATAAACCTTCCACCTCCATGAGGAAAATAATTCCTCTATGGGGTTGAGGAATGGAGAGTAAGGAAGGAGGAAAAGTGACACCATTCTGGGATGGGCTACAAACCACCCTGTGACTGTATGGGAGTGGTGAAATGCCACTTTGTCCAATACAATTACAAACGTTGGTCGATTTCGCCTCACTGCAACCCTTTCCTCACCAGACACAACCCTTCCATAGAGGTCATCCAGGAATATAATGAGACGCTCTGTGTTGTATGGCCCAATTAGCGGTTTGTGTAAAAGCCATCCATCAGAGGATATTGCTGGACACATTGTGATGTCGGCACACCTCTGGCCTAGGACATCCACTGTGGATCGTTGTCCGAATCACGTTCCTTCCTTACTGCCATGTTTTGGCCAGGTTGAAAACAGCCTCATCCACAAAGATGAATATGTGGGGTGTTTGCCTGGCTTCAATCTCCATGACTCTCTAAAATAAATACACAAGGCAACGTAAGAGTTCGGCTATTACGGTAGTCATCTTACCTGGACATATTGGTTCCTGAGTTGCTTGACTCGTTCAGAGATCATCTCAAAGTGGACAGTGTACAACTGTTTCAGGACTCTAGAAATAGTTGTTATGCTTACATTGTCTGCCAACACTCGTCCCGAATCTCTGAGTTTTATGCCATTGTTTCGGATGACCACAGCAGTGAAAATCCTACCTCTCCAGCCTGTGGGAGGTAACCGTTGGGTCCTAAGCAGAAATACAAAAACAATTACACACAAGTGGGTTTGGAGGCTTTGCTCAATTGACTTCTGTAATGTTTCAGTCAGAATGCACATCTTACCTGGTGTTTTGCTGGACATTTCTCACAATAGATGCCACTGTTGAGCGTTGCAGATTTGGCTGCACTCTCAGACCAGCCTCTCTCATTGACAGACCATGATTTATTACATGATCAATTATAGTAGCCCTAATCTCATCTGAGACTACAGCTCTTGATCTTCCTCTCAGTCTTCTTCCACCATGCATACATACTCCTCTCCCTCTCCCAGCCACTCTTCTTCCTCTGTCAGCCACTTCTCTCTCTCTGTCTGGGTCCATGTTTACATTACAGTACAGCATTATTCCTAAGATGTCTCCTTTTGTACAGATGGCAAAAAAATGGACTAACACCTGGGTAGGTGTTAAGCTACAATGGGAATCAGCTGTGGTTGATCTAATTGTTTTGATAGTATTTCATTTTTTAGATCTGGAATATACTGTATTTCAATATGGTATTACTGTAGAAATGTAGCAAATTAATGTCTTATTCAATTTTGTGTTATTTTAGGTTTTGAACTTAAGTTTAACAGTATTGAAAAGAGTATGTAAACAATGTGCAAATTGGCCTGTCGGTACATAGTTTTGGTGGTGGTTGTGTCTGAGTGAGAAAAAAGTTCATGAAAATTGAAAGATGTAGTCACTGAATGCATTTTGTGCCAAAGCAATGAAACATGATCCACAGTTTAGCCCACACCACAGACTGCTGTTGTGTTCACTGTGCGAAGAGTTTTGAAAAAGTGACCCAAGTATTGAGAAATGGGTCCTAGCATTTGTAAAAAAATAAATTGCTTATAGAGATAGGAGTTATTATTCATGAGATGATTTACTTACTGCGTGTGTGTGTGTGTGTGTGTGTGTGTGTGTGTGTGTGTGTGTGTGTGCGCGCGTGCGTGCGTGCGTGCGTGTGTGTGTTTCCTACAGCCTAAATGACAGGTTGAGATTTCTTGCTATGGGCAATACAATACAAAACCAGACAAGGCTTTTGACAGCGCACAAGGTGACAGCTCTTCCTACAGTTAAAAGGCCTTGTCCAGGAAGGGTTTAATAGTATATGCAGAGTCCAGATTTTCATTGGGATTAAGTAGATGATTCCATGCTGTCTTTTTCTGTTTTCTGAGAGGTGGAAGAGAGCCTATTGGTGGTAGAGAGCCTATTGGTGGTAGAGAGCCTAGTGGTGGTAGAGAGCCTAGTGGTGGTAGAGAGCCTAGTGGTGGTAGAGAGCCTATTGGTGGTAGAGAGCCTAGTGGTGGTAGAGAGCCTATTGGTGGTAGAGAGCCAAATGGTGGTAGAGAGCCTAGTGGTGGTAGAGAGCCTAGTGGTGGTAGAGAGCCTAGTGGTGGTAGAGAGCCTATTGGTGGTAGAGAGCCTAGTGGTGGTAGAGAGCCTAGTGGTGGTAGAGAGCCTTGTGATGGTAGAGAGCCTATTGGTGGTAGAGAGCCTATTGGTGGTAGAGAGCCTAGTGGTGGTAGAGAGCCTATTGGTGGTAGAGAGCCTAGTGGTGGTAGAGAGCCTAGTGGTGGTAGAGAGCCTAGTGGTGGTAGAGAGCCTATTGGTGGTAGAGAGCCTATTGCCACATGTTCTTATACACAAAACTATACACATTAGTTGTGACAGGAGAAATGTATCTCCTTCCTTCAACCAAATGCAGATTTCAGGAGAAAATCAAATCTGATGATATTTTTGGACTGAAACTTGAGTGATGGGGAAATCACGTTCAAGTTTCAAGTTTATTGTCCCAGCGGGCAATTGGTGTTGCAGCAGAGGAACACAATGAACCACATTGAACACATGAATTGCACAATGACATAGTTATAAGCATTTCAATGAGGGGTAAGAGTTTGAGTTTCACCATTCGAGTCAACTCTGAAATTATGAGCACAAACACATGGCCCAATATGGACTGCTGTATCAGCCAAATCTCTAAAATGTGATTGTGCACCATGACTCTGTTGTTTTTCCCACAAAAATTATAGAAAATTATGCAAACACCCATTTACCTATGAATGAATTTATTAATGCAAAGATTCATTCATGCATCCATCCATTCATGAATTCTGAATGCCCATTGAGCTCCTCCAAGTGGAGAAGTAGAGGGGTCATCAACATTAGTAGTTCTCTCTCGCCCTCTAGTGGAACATTATTGTCCACATTTATCACTATTGTGTCGTGTGTGCATAGAGAAACAGTGTAATTGCAGACAGCAATTGTGGGTGTTTTCTAATATAGGCGTTTCTTGATATCAAGTTAAACCTATTGACTACAGTCTCCTATCCTGCCACGCTAATTACCCTAACCTGCCACCTTAAATTATTCTAATCTGCTACGTAAACAAATCATCTGTGTCTGGAAACCAACCGTCTCATAACACCGGAACTGACCACGGAAACTAACCACAAACACATCAAGAAACGCCCCAGATTTCGGTCTGCAATTACACCATATTCCACGCACACAACTCCTCAAACCGGCTGGACCTTGATTTAATTTTCATTGTTAATTTTATTATTTTTCTTATCCATAAGATGAAGTGGGCGGAGAACCTTTACATTGTTTAAGGTAGAACTGAAACATTAGTTTGAAATTATCAGTAAATGTAAAAAACAAAAAAAATGCCGTTTGTACCATAAAACTTTTTGACAATTTTTTTTGACATGAATTACCCCTGTCTACGTTTGGTTTATGCACTCTTGTCTGTATATTTCTGTTTTAGAATTTGTGCTATTTTTCATAATAAAAATAATAAAAACCCTCACCGGCATCTGACGTATAACAAAAATGGCGGCGCCCATGTTACAATGGAGACTGTTGTCGGTGACTAATTCAGTCTAAATATAAAACTATTATTTAATCGATTGTTGATATTGTTACTCATTATAAAGCCTACATGATAAAGGTAAGCGTCCTTCTTTTCAGATTTTAGACAATCTACGTTTGACATGCGTGTGTTTTGGACTGATTGAACGGTCAGGGAGTGCAAGCTAACATTAGCTAAAGTTAGTTTTACCAAGTTAGTTAGCTACAGTAGCTAACTTGCAACTTCGGCCTGAACGGTAGTTAGTTAAGTAACGTTAGCTTACAACAACGTTATTTAGCACAGGCTTTCAACTGTGGTCAGAGAGATCAAATAGATATTGTCAAAACTGTTATTTCTTCCATGTAGGTAATCCATGCCCCTCATCCTGTTAGCTACCTAGCTCTGTAGCTATAGTTAGGTAATATAAACCCTCATTTAATATTATGAATTCAATGGCTACTACCACGACGTATTTATTAGTTTAACTTCCCAAACAGTTTCTAGCTACTGTAAAATAAGATAATGACAACTTTAGCAAGCTAACTAGCAACCGATTTTCTTCATCATATATGACAATACTCTACACCATTAATTCATGCTGTCTTCGCTGTGAATCATCCCGTTTTCATCCCCCTCCTTTGACAGTCTTCTAGTTCAGCGGGTCCATCATCCTCTTCTCACCAGATGAAGGAAAACAACCACCCCTCCAGTGGTCAGGCCTTCCTTGACCATATCAAGCCATGCTGGTACTGGGACAAGAAGGACCTGGCCCACACCCCGTCACAGTCTGAGGGCCTGGACCCGGCCACAGAGGCCCGGTACCGCAGGGAGGGGGCCCGGTTCATCTTCGATGTGGGGACCAGACTCGGACTGTATCCTTTTACATGCAACCTTTGACACAGTCATGTCATAGCCTCGTCATCTGGTTGATCATTTTCTGTGTGTCAGAAAGTTAGCAAGATTTTTTAGGATTTCACCTAAAGTAATGTGGCTTTGTCGAGTTTCACCCTCAACTCTGTCCTCAGACATTATGACACCTTGGCAACAGGTATCATCTACTTCCACCGCTTCTACATGTTTCACTCTTTCAAACAGTTCCCCAGATATGTGAGTATTTACATTTGGCAGAAACTCTTATCCAAAGCGACTTACAAGGCTAGACTTTTACAATAATTTGCCTTCAACAATCAAAATAATTGTACACAGTCATGTTGTCAACTTCAATCTCAGTGGTGCATTCTTAGAGGTACTGCCTAATGTCTTGGTATTAAATAGTGTGAGACTTGTGTATTGTGTGTCTACAGGTGACAGGTGGTACTGCTTAATGTCTTGGTATTAAATAGTGTGAGACTTGTGTATTGTGTGTCTACAGGTGACAAGTGGTACTGCTTAATGTCTTGGTATTAAATAGTGTGAGACTTGTGTATTGTGTTTCTACAGGTGACAGGTGGTACTGCTTAATGTCTTGGTATTAAATAGTGTGAGACTTGTGTATTGTGTTTCTACAGGTGACAGGTGGTACTGCTTAATGTCTTGGTATTAAATTGTGTGAGACTTGTGTATTGTGTGTCTACAGGTGACAAGTGGTACTGCTTAATGTCTTGGTATTAAATCGGGTGAGACTTGTGTGTCTACAGGTGACCGGTGCGTGTTGTCTCTTCTTGGCTGGGAAAGTGGAGGAGACTCCTAAGAAATGTAAAGACATCATCAAGACGGCTCGGAGCTTACTGAACGACATACAGTTTGCCCAGTTTGGAGACGACCCAAAGGTGAGATGTGTCTTAGTTCATTCACTTCTCCCTCTGTTTGTCGGTACAGTGAAGTCCTGCTATGTTTACTGGTACACTTTCTACACGTGCTGAACCAAACTGCTGGCTTGATAATAGGCTATTATTTATTATTATCATTATTATTTAATATTTTGTCCTTTTTACGGGGTAGATCAGCTTTAATATTGCAGATACATTGAAGGACGCTAAAATCTAATTGCCCACATCATTTCCAATCCCCCATATATTTTTTTGTAAATATATACACAATCGGTCAAAAGTTTTATATACACATTGCCTTCAGAAAGTATTCAGACCCCTTGACTTTTTCCACATTTTGTTACGTTACAGCCTTATTCTAAAATTGATTAACCTCTCTGAACCACCTATCCCGGATCGTGTATAATTGTCATCAGCAACGCTGAATAGCATAGCACCTCAGTCAAATAATGTTACTAGAAAAATATTCATATTCATGAAATCACAAGTGCAATATTGCAAAACACAGTTTAGCCTTTTTGTTAATCCACCTGTCGTCTCAGATTTTGAAATTATGCTTTACAGCGAAAGCAATACAAGCGTTTGTAGGTTTATCGATCGCTCGACAAAACAATAAGTACACTTAGCATCAGGTAACTTGGTCACAAAATCAGAAAGGCAATCAAATGAATCGTTTACCTTTGATCTTCGGATGTTTTCTCTCACGAGACTCCCAGTTAGACAACAAATGTTCCTTTTGTTCCATAGAGATATTTTTTATATCCAAATACCTGTTAGTTTGGTGCGTTTATGCCCAGGAATCCACCGGAAAGAGCGGTCACGACAACGCAGACAAAAATTCCAAATTATATCCATAATGTCCACAGAAAAATGTCAAATGTTTTTTATAATCAATCCTCAGGTTGTTTTTCAAATATCTATTCGATAATATATCAACCGGGACAGTTGGCTTTTCACTAGGACCAGGAGTAACAATGGCCGCCTTTCTCTTTTGCGCACAACTCACTCTGAGAGCCCCCACCTATCCACTTACGCAATGTGGTCGTTCACGCTCATTCTTCAAAATAAAAGCCTGAAACTATGTCTAAAGGCTGTTGACACCTTAGCGAAGCCATAGAAGAAGGAATATGGTTGATATCCCTTTAAATGGGCAATAGGGATGCATATCAAGAGAGGTTTCAAAAACAGGGGCACATCCTGATTGGATTTTCCTCAGGCTTTAGCCTGCAATATCAGTTCTGTTTACCTCACAGACAAAATTGACTGTTTTGGAAACTTTAGAGTGTTTTCTATCCTAATCTGTCAATTATATGCATATTCTAGCATCTGGTCCTGAGAAATAGGCCGTTTACTTTAGGAACGTTATTTTTCCAAACATAAAAATAGTGCCCCCTAGCTTCAAGAGGTTAAATAACAAAAAAATATTCAGCAATACACACACAAATCCCATAATGAAAAAGTAAAAACAGGTTTTTAGACAGTTTTTCAAATGTATTATAAATAAAAAAAGATACCTTTTTTAAATAAGTATTCAGACCCTTTGCTATGAGACTCGAAATTGAGCTCAGGTGCATCCTGTTTCCATTGATCATCCTTTTCTACAACTTAATTGGAGTCCACCTGTGGTCAATTTAAATTGATTGGACATGATTTGAAAAGGCACACACCTGTCTATATAAGGTCCCACAGTTGACAGTGCATGTCAGAGCAAAAACCCAAGCCATGAGGTCGAAGGAATTGTCCATAGAGCGCAGAGACAGGATCGTGTCGAGGCACAGATCTGGGGAAGGGTGCCAAAAAATGTGTGCAGCATTGAAGGTCCCCAGGAACATAGTGGCTTCCATCATTCTTAAATGGAAGTAGTTTGGAACCACCAAGACTCTTCCTAGAACTAACTGCATGGCTAAACTGAGCAATCAGGGGAGAAGGGCCTTGGTCAGGGAGGTGAACAAGAACCCTATAGTCACTCTTATAGCGCTCTCAAGGTCCTCTGTGGAAATGGGAGAACCTTCCAGAAGGACAACCATCTCTGCAGCACTCCACCAATCAGGCCTTTATGGTAGTGGCCGGACATAAGCCACTCCTCAGTAAAAGGCACATGACAGTCGGCTTGGAGTTTGCCAAAAGGCACCTAAAGATTCTCAGACCATGAGAAACAAGATTCTCTGTTCTGATGAAACCATGATTGAACTATTTGGCCTGAATGCCAAGCGTCACATCTGGAGGAAACCTGGCACCATCCCTACGGTGAAGAATGGTGGTGGCAGCATCATGCTGTGGGATGTATTTCAGCTGCAGGGACTGGGAGACTAGTCAGGATCAAGGGAAAGATGAACAGAGCAAAGTACAGAGATCCTTGATGAAAACCTGCTCAGGACCTCAGACTGGGGCGAAGGTTCACCTTCCAACAGGACAACAACCCTAAGGACACAGCCAAGACAACGCCGGAGTGGCTTTGGGACAAGTTTCTGAATGTCCTTGAGTGGCCCAGCCAGACGCCGGACTTGAACTCAATCAATCATCTCTGGAGTGACCTGGAAATAGCTGTGCAGCGATGCTCCCCATCCAACCTGACAGTGCTTGAGAGGATCTGCAGAGAAGAATGGGTGAAACTCCCCAAATACAGGTGTGCCAAGCTTGTAGCCTTATTCCCAAGAATACTCAATGCTGTAATCGCTGCCGAAGGTGCTTTAACAAAGTACTGAGTGAAGGGTCTGAATACTTTTTTAAATGTGACATTTCCGTTTTTTGTCGTTATGGGGTATTTTGTGTAGATTGATGAGAAATGTATATTTTTAATCAATGTTAGAACAAGGATGTAACATTTCAAAATGTGGAAAAAGATGGTCAGAATACTTTCTGAAGGCCCTGTATATACTGTACGGGAGGGAGGGAGAGAGAGAGTGATAGACAAAGCTGCATGTGATCTTCATTTTTCAGCATTTTTTTTATTTATTTTTTATTTTTTACAAAAAGATAGATTTGGAGTTAGATAAACTTGGATTTTTCGGCAGGGACATGTACAGGATGCTACCGTCCACAACATAACCTTCACTCCAATTCAAAACTCCAAACCTACAACCTAATTTTGGACAAAATGACCTGGATGGATTACTACTACCAAGGATTCCTTTTTCTAAGCTATACAGAGGGTTCTCTGGCAAACGTACAGTAGAGACCTGAGGACACCATCCAACCTGGAACTGAGACAGACCAGATACAACTTCAATTAGCACTGAGGTGTGAAGTGAGAGGTGTCGAGGCCTTTGAGCCCAACATGTCAGGCGTCTCACAAGCTCTCTCCCGCTGTTCAGAGACAATCCACTGGCATTTTCTACAAATCTGTCTCCAAAAATAAAAGCTTCTCCCAAGTGGATGTGACACCTACTCCCTCCAGCACACAGGCACTGTTGGGGCGAGTGACTCTGAACTTAAAATGGCCCCAAGTCATTGTTTTTTATTTTGCTATTTGCCTCATGACTCCTGCATGCTTTGTTGACGATGAACTTTCTTTACCCAACCGTGGAACAGACTGTTTGTTCCCAAACTCGGGACTCTGACTCTATTGGTTACATAGATTTTTGGCATCCAATTCCAACCACCTCTCACCAGCTTTGTATTCATGGTACCTGTTGAAATTGGTGTACAATATGATCTTGTTGCCATCTAATGCACATTTAAAATGTCATAAATCAGCACTGCAGAGCTCTCCCTGTCCTATGCCGTGCCTTGACTGTATTACTGCTGATGATATCTGGAAATGTGCATGTACACCCTGACCCATCTACTGTTGCTAGCCCCAATTCTGACTTGTGCTCTGATATCTGCTCCACTGATTTCTGCTCTCGTAAAAGCCTGGGTTTTCTGCACGTTAACACTAGAAGCTTATTACCTAAAATGGATCAATTGAAAGTACACAGCTCTAAACCAGATGTGTTGGTCAGTACTGAGACGTGGTTAAGGAAGAGTGTTTTGAATACTGATGTTAACTTTTCTGGTTACAGTCTTTTTCGGCACTGGCCTGTACCCCACCTGCCCTAAAGCTCTCTCCTGGCCCCTTACACTAAGTCTGAATTTGTCCTGCTAGGTGACCTAAACTGGGACATGCTTAAACTACCTGACCAAGTCCTAAAGCAATGGGACTCCCTAAATCTTCCTCAGATTATTAGCAATCCCACAAGGTATGATTCCAAACACCCACAAAAGGCTACTCTCCTTGATGTTATCTTCACAAATAATCCTGATAGGTATCAGTCTGGTGTTTTCTGTAGTGATCACTGTTTTACAGCCTGTGTTCGTAATGGCTGCTCAGTGAAACGACCTGTCCTGATTTGTCATAGACGCTTGGTAAAAAAAAACTTTAATGAGCAAGCCTTCCTTCATGATCTGGCCTCTGTAAATCGGTATAAAATCAGCTTGATCAACACTGTCAATCTGTCGAAGACACTTGGACCCTATTTTTTTGATATTTTCAGTGGGATTGTTAACAAACTCTCCCTCATAAAGAAAATGAGAATTAAAAACAGGTTCAGCCCCTGGTTCGACCGTCATCTGGCAGAGTTACTCCACCTCAAGAATTGCATTTTGCGAAAGGCTCGGCACACGCATACTCAGGCTGACTGGCTCTCGTTCAGGCAAAAGATAAATAAGTGCACTCAGGCTATCCGGAAGGCCAAAGTTCGTTACTTTAAGGAGCAGTTCTCTCTGTGGGTTTAATCCCAAGAAGTTCTGGAAAACAGTTAAAGACCTGGAGAACAAACTCTCTTCCTCACAGCTGCCCATGTCCCTTAATGTTGATGATGTGGTTGTTACTGACAAGAAGCACATGGCTGAACTCTTTAATCACCACTTCATTAAGTCAGGATTCCTATTTGACTCAGCCATGCCTCCTTGCCCGTCCAACATTTCCTCGTCTCCCACCCCTTCTAATGTGACTAGCCCCGATGCTCCTTCCTATTTTTCACCTGCCCTGCTACAAAGTTTCTCCCTGCAGGTGGTCACTGAATCCGAGTTGCTAAATGAACTCCTTAAACTTGACCCCCCAAAAAACATCTGGGTCAGATAGTTTAGACCCTTTCTTCTTTTCAATGTTGCTGCCCCTATCATCACCAAGCCTATCTCTGACCTTTAACCTGTCTCTCCATTGCTTGGAAGGCAACCACGATTCGTCCTTTATTTAAATGGGGCGATCAAGCTGATCATAACTGCTATAGGCCTATTTCTATTTTGCCTTGTTTATCAAACGTGTTGGAAAAACTTGTCAATAATCGACTGACTGGCTTTCTTGATGTCTACAGTATTCTCTCTGGTATGCAATCTGGTTTCCACTCTAGTTATGGATGTGTCACTGCAACCTTAAAGGTCCTCAATGATGTCACCATTGCCCTTGATTCTAAGCAATGTTGTGCTGCTATTTTTATTGACTTGGTCAAAGCTTTTGATAAGGTAGACCCAGTGGTTCTCAAACTTGTTATAGTCCCGTACCCCTTCAAACATTCAACCTCCAGCTGTACCCCCTCTAGCACCAGGGTCGGAGCACTCTCAAATGTTTTTTGCCATTATTGTAAGCCTGCCACACACATATGATACATTTATTAAACATAAGAGTGAGTGTGAGTTTTATCACAGCCCAGCTCGTGGGAAGTGACCAAGAGTTGTTATAGGACCAAGGCACAAATAATAATAATCAATAATTTAGCTTTTTATTTAGCCATCTTCTATATAAAATCGTATTTGTTCATCAAAAATGGTGAATAACTCACCACAGGTTAATGAGAAGGGTGTGCTTGAAAGGATGCACATAACTCTGCAATGTTGGGTTGTATTGGAGAGAGTCTCAGTCTTAAATAATTTTCCACACACTGTCTGTGCCTGTATTTAGTTTTCATGGTAGTGAGGGCCGAAAATCCACTCTCACAATAGGTACATGGTTGGAAAGGGCATCAGTATCTTAACAGTGCGATTTGCCAAGGCAGGATACTCTGAGCGCAGCCCAATCCAGAAATCTGTCAGTAGCTTCTGATTTAAATTCAATTTACAGAACCACTTGTTGCAATTTCGATGAGGCTCTTTTGTTCAGATGTTGTTAAGTGGACTGGAGGCAGGGCATGAAAGAGATAACCAATCCAGTTGTTTGTGTCGTCCGTTTCTGGAAAGTACCTGTGTAATTGCACACCCAGCTCACTCAGGTGATTCACTATATCACATTTGACATTGTCCGTAAGCTTGTTAATTTGCACACAAATCATACAATGATGGAAAGACCTGTGTGTTGTCCTTCTTAATGTAGACAGAAAAGAGCTCCAACTTCTTAATCAGCCTCAATTTTGTCCCGCTCAGTGAATATAGTTGCGAAGAGTCCCTGTAATCCTAGATTCAGATCATTCAGGTGTGAAATAAACATCACCCAGATAGGCCAGTTGAGTGAGAAACTTGTCATTATGCAGGCGGTCAGACAAGTGAAAACTATGGTCTGTAATGAAAACTTTAAGCTCGTCTCTCAATGTAAAAAAACGTGTCAATACTTTGCCCCTTGATGACCAGCGCTGTTCTGTATGTTGTAAAAGCGTTACATGGTCGCTACCCATATCATTGCACAATGCAGAAAATACACCAGAGTTCAGGGGCCTTGTTTTAACCGTTTTCACTGTAGTGTCCAAAATGTATTTCAAGCTGTCAGGCATTCCCTTGGCAGCAAGAGCCTCTCGGGGGATGCTGTAGTGACCCAAGTGGCATCGAGAGCAACTGCTTGCACGCGCATTACGACTCCACTATGTCTCCCTGTCATGGCTTTTTCACCATCAGTACAGATACCAACACATCTTGACCACCAAAGTCCATTTGATGTCACAAAGCTGTCCAGTACTTGTAAAAATATCCTCTGTTGCCCTGGTGTCTAGTGGTTTGCAGAAGAGGATGTCTTCCTTAATTGACCCCCCCCCCCTCCCCCATAAACATATACCAGGAGCTGTGCCAGGCCCGCCACGTCTGTTGACTCATCCAACTGTAACGCATAGAATTCACTGGCTTGTATGCAAAGCAGCAATTGTTTCGAAACACCTCCTGCCATGTCACTGATGTGTCTGATGAAGGCATTGTCTGTATAGTTTTTTTGAGCCTTTTTCCCCAGCATTGTCCCAGCCATATCAGTGGCAGCAGGAATAATTAAGTCCTCCACAATAGTATGGGGGCTTGCCTGTCCAAGCCACTGGGTAGCCCACCATATAAGATGCTTCTAGCCCCTTCTTACTAATGGTATCTGTTGCTTTTATACATGTCTTACTACTTGAAGTAGTCTTTATTTATCGCTCAAACTCCCGTGGCTTATTTTTCAAATTGTCATGTTTCCTTTCTAAATGTCTGAGCAAGAGAGAATGTTTCCTGTGAGAGAGTAACGGTTAATGTGATTGGATGAGTAACGGTTAATGTGATTGGATGAGTAACGGTTAATGTGATTGGATGAGTAACGGTTAATGTGATTGGATGTTCATTATTTGTCTAGGCTGCCTGTATTTTACATTGTATTATTAACAATAGATTTGTTTAATTTTATTTTTGGCAGTGAAACGAGGCTCCGGGGGGGGGGGGGGGTCGCGTGATTGTGGAGGCCAGGTCATCTGATGCAGCACTCCATCACTCTCCTCCTTGGTCAAATAGCTCTTACACGGCCTGTAGGTTTGTTGGGTCATTGTCCTGTTGAAAAACAAATGATAGTCTCTTTAAGTGCAAACCAGATGGGATGGCGTATCTCTGCAGAATGCACACCTGTTAATTGAAATGCATTCCAGTTGACTACCTTGTGGAGCTGGTTGAGAAAATGCCAAGAGTGTGCAAAGCTGTCATCGAGGCAAAGGATGGCAACTTTTTGAAGAATCTTACATTTTATATTTATCTGGATTTAACACTTTATTTTTGTTGGTCACTACATGTTTCCATATGTGTTATTGTATAGTTTTGATGTCTTCATTATTATTATATGTAGAAAATAGTAAAAATAAAGAAAAACCCTTGAATGAGAAGGTGTGTCCAAACCTTTGACTGGTAGAGTGTGTGTGTGTGTACACAGTATATATACTACACACCTTTTAGAAAATGTGTTTCCTTTTATTATTTTCCGCTCACCCTGCCACCCCTCCCGTGATTGGAGAAAACTAATGAACAACAACACTTTTACTTCCTGGTTATACACACTATATACCTTTTTTTCCTCTGTCATCTCTTTCTGGTGTCCTTCCTCTGTCATCTCTTTCTGGTGTCCTTCCTCTGTCATCTCTTTCTGGTGTCCTTCCTCTGTCATCTCTTTCTGGTGTCCTTCCTCTGTCATCTCTTTCTGGTGTCCTTCCTCTACCTCTCCCATCTCTTTCTGGTGTCCTTCCTCTACCGCTCCCATCTCTTTCTGGTGTCCTTCCTCTCTGGTGTCCTTCCAGTTCTATTTGCCATATATTTTTATATATTTTTCTGTTTCACAGAAGTTCTGAACCTATATACATTTTACAGACAGTGTGTTTTACAGTTGATATCTTGTTGTTTATTAGTCCCAACCTTCAGCTCCATTCAACCCCTCCCATCCATCTATTAACACCATCCATTTTGGATTTCTATTTGCCATATTTTTTTCAGCTGAGCTGTGATGCTTCACAAGTTCTGAAACTTTCTAGCAGATTCTACGGATTGTAAATTATATATATATATTTTTTGTTTGTTGCTAAAATGATTTATATTATTGATCGTTTTGACTATTATTTTTCAGATCACCCAGTAGTGCTATCTGCAGAGTTAGCTGTAGGTACATGTCACAATTCTTCAACCATTCCTGGACCTGTGACCAAAGACAAGCTACATTTGGACCAAAATAAATGATCTAATGACTCTGTCTCTTCACAGCAAAATATGTGGAGCTGGGAAGGTTGTATCCCCCATAAATATAACATTCTATTGTTGGCAATAATTTAGTTTTAATAGGCTATACTTTTCACATTGTCCTTTTCAGCACAGTTCTCTCAATTATGTTTGAATGCTTAACCAGGCCAGCTCAGTACAGCTCGGTTTGATAGTAGTGTGAAAAGCCCTTGTGTGTTTTCTTTACTTTATGCTCTTGCTTGGGTCCTGGGATGTATCCTAGGATTTTCGCCATCAACAGGAAGAGGTTATGGTGCTAGAGAGGATCCTGCTACAGACGATCAAGTTTGACCTGCAAGTGGAACACCCTTACATGTTCCTGCTGCGATACGCCAAACAGCTCAAAGGTCTGAGCGGTGTTTCTATCTTAGTTTGACTTCATTTCCAACTGTCATCTCCAAGTCTTTATGTTGAAGTGGTTACTAGTATCCTTTAAGTTGTCTCCTCTCCAAATAGCACTAGTGATTCATGTTTTTTGACCTTGAAAACATCCAGGTTCTGTCTTGGCCACACCAGACAATGATGTGTCCCTCCCTCCCTCTCCCTCCCTCCCTCCCTCCCTCCCTCCCTCCCTTATGCAATTGTGGAAAAACAGCGTTTATTTTTTATTTTTCTAGGTGACAAAACCAAAGTTCAGAAGCTGGTGCAGATGGCCTGGACCTTCGTCAACGACAGGTGAGCCAAACATAACACCAGAAGTCCTTATTTCCTTTTTCCTGTCACCTTCTCATCTTACAATTTTCATGGAATAGTATTGTAGGACTGTATTTAGCTCCAGATCTCTACGGTTCTCTCTGTTCCTACCTCTCTCTCCCCCCCAGTCTGTGCACCATGCTGTCCCTGCAGTGGGAACCAGAGATCATAGCTGTAGCAGTCATGTACCTGGCTGGACGGCTGTGTAAGTTTGACCTCCAGGAGTGGACGTCCAAGCAGTCGTCACGGCGATGGTGGGAGCAGTTTGTCCAGGACGTCCCAGTGGAGCTGCTGGAAGGTATGACGTCAAGGTTACGTCTTTGTGTCTTTGCATTGTTACACTTCCCTGACACACATTTTAAGACGGTGACTCCCAAAAGCAGTCTTTCCCCATTTTTAAAGCGTCTTGACTGGCTGCATCACTGCTTGGCATCTGGGCCGGCAGGTAGCTTAGTGGGCCAGTAACCGAAAGGTTGCAGGATCGAATCCCTGAGCTGACAAGTTAAAAATCTGTCGTTCTGAACAAGGGGCACAAGGCACTGTTCCCCGGTAGGCCGTCCATTGTGAACAAGAATTTGTTCTTAACTGACTTGTCTAGTTAAAGGTTCAATTAAACATTTTTTTAATACAAAAAAATATATATTATCTGTATATCACTGGGGCCGAGCTGCCTGCCATCCAGGACCTCTATACCAGGCGGTGTCAGAGGAAGGCCCTAATAATTGTCAGACCCCAGCCACCCTAGTCATAGACTGTTCTCTCTACTACCGCATTGCAAGCGGTACCGATGCACCAAGTTTGGAACGAACAGGACGAACTTCTACCCCCATAAATAGTTAACCAAATAGTTACCCAAAATATCTGCACTGACCCTTTTTGCAGGAACTCTTTAGACTCATCACGTACACTGCTGCTACTGTTCATCATGTTGCCATGTTGCCAGGACCTAACCCCTGTCCAATCTGTACAGGCACATCATACCTAACCCCTGTCCAATCTGTACAGGCACATCATACCTAACCCCTGTCCAATCTGTACAGGCACATCATACCTAACCCCTGTCCAATCTGTACAGGCACATCATACCTAACCCCTGTCCAATCTGTACAGGCACATCATACCTAACCCCTGTCCAATCTGTACAGGCACATCATACCTAACCCCTGTCCAATCTGTACAGGCACATCATACCTAACCCCTGTCCAATCTGTACAGGCACATCACACCTAACCCCTGTCCACTGCTGTCATCTCGTCCTAGACATCTGTCATCAGATCCTGGACTTGTACTCCCAGGGGAAGACCCCCATCCCCTCGGGTCTGGAGCAGGAGACCAAGCAGAGAGGACCCCCCCAGCCCCCTGGTCCAGCCCCCCCACAGCCTCCAGGGGATGTCCCACTACCCCCGCCACCCAAGAGGATCTCCCCCCAAGGCAGCCCCCCACGCCATCCGAAACGCTCACATGTGAGTGATGGTAGCGTGTCTTTGTATTTGTCAGCTGGTGACATGTGCAATTTAATTTTCTGTGGATCAATAATGTTTAATTATATAATGTATCTGAGTAGTATACATGACTAACACGATAGGTATTAGATGATACCCTGGTATAAACAGTATATTTTGAAATACTGACAGTATGATTTAGAACTAAGTTAAGTATAACTATCAGAAATCTAATATGTGTTAAATACATGATATCCAAGTCAGGTCTCCAGCTATGCATGTGGTTTGCTAACCTGTTAGCTAAGTGGCTCTATGTTAAGATCAAGCTTCTTGGTCACAGCAGAGACATTCAACCCCCCCCTCCTGGATCAAGATCCCTGTTGCCTAAATAGTTTTGTGCGTAATGGCGCCCCCCTGTGTGCACATTCTGTAATACCATGCACCCCGGTATGGTACAGAGACGGTATGAAAATGTGGACACTGCCCAACCCTAACAGATAACCCCCCGATAACAGCTTGTGTGTAGTTGGTAGTTTTCATTCCTCAAGTTGAACGAGGAGCGTGTGTGCCTGCTTGAAGCAGCAGGGTATTCTTTCTTTCTGTTTTGTCAGACCTCTCCAAAAGAGGAACCTAAACCTCCAGAACAAGTGGGTTCTAAGATTCCACGATTGGAGAACCCTATGCCCCCCTTGCCCGCTTCACAACCGCTGCCTGGTGAGTGTCTTACTACTCAGTAGGTTACTCATTATATGCATAGCAACAGTAGCTAGTGAGAGAGAATCTGGCCTGTTGTCATATGATGAAGTGGCATCTTTATGTTGTGTGTTTTAATGATGGACATGGGTTTTGGTGAGAGGCTGCTTAGAGCACAACAGGCCTTCTTTAGAATCCTGGTTATGTAACTAACAGTCCAGCCAGAACAGACCACCCCCTCCTTACCTCTGACCAGTCTGTTTACTGCTTCAACTTGTTAATGAGCACTTCACAGGAAGTGTGTAGTCTATCTATGGGATTACTAGGAATTCTTTACGGTTTTTAAAGTGACAGTTGGGTCTCTAAAGTGCTGTCTCGTTGAACAGGAATGTCAAAGCTTTCAGCCCTATGATTGTTGACCTTACTTCACTTCTCTCTCTTTCTCTCCCCTTTCTTTCTCTCTCTCCCCTTTCTTTCTCTCTCTCTCCCCTTTCTCTCTCTCCCCTCCTCTCTCTCTTCTCTCCCCTTTCTTTCTCTCTCTCTCCCCTCCTCTCTCTCTTCTCCCCTCTTCTCTCTCTCCCCTTTCTTTCTCTCTCTCTCCCCTCCTCTCTCTCTTCTCTCTCTCCCCTCTTCTCTTTCTCCCCTCTTCTCTCGCTTCGTTCTCTCCCCTCTCCTTCACTCTCTCTTTCTCTCTCTTCTCTCTCCTCTCAGATCGTAAGGCTCCCCCAGTGCCTCCTGAAGCTGAGCCAGCCGCGGGTAGCGAGCCCGTTCCCCCTCCCCCCTCTCACGCGCCACCCCCCCACCAGCCCCCTCCCCTGCCCCACCGCCCCCCTCCTCCTCCTCCCTCTAGTTACATCATGGGAATGTCCACCTCTAGCTCCTACATGTCAGGGGAAGGCTTCCAGAGCCTTCAGTCTATAATGAAGACAGGGGAACCATCCTACCCCCCCATGCCCCCCAACTATGGTCCCCCCATGCCCTATCATCCTCATGTCTACCCCAACGCTCCACCCCCTGGCCCCCCACCCAGCGCCTACCCACCCCCCAACCTGCCCCCTCCCTCCCCGGCCTACCCTCCACCAGGCTACAACTACCCTGAATACCCCCCTCCACGCATGCCCCCAGGACACGGGGTGCCACCTCCGGGGATGGGCATGCCTCCTGGGGGGTACCCTCCACCGCCAGGCCAGCCCCAGGTGCCCCTGCCACCCCCTGGCATGCCAATGAATCGTGGGGGATGGATGAGATGAAAGGAGGAGAGAGGGAAGGATGAAAGAGTGACAAGTAGAGGAATGTCTGAAGCTAACAGTACACTTCCTGTTGTGCATAACTTTAGCTGGGTCGTGGTCATTAGTCACCAAATGGAAGAAACTGACTACTGAGGGACTACCTGCACTTGTCCAATAAGAAATGCTAATTTTCGTTTCTGTTGCAAAACTGTTTGGTACACTGTGTCCTAATGAATACAACCCTGGAGTCCACTGGAGATGTCAACAAAGAAAGGATTTTTACCTCAGAGAGCCATGTCTGTTGTTCTACATTGTCTTGGCTGCTTGTGGAATCCCAGGCATGTAAAGGTTACGACCCCTGGAACCTGTCCTGCCATTCTGTAGAGATTCTATCAGTTCCACATTCCATGTGGTTCCTTTTGAGAAAGACGAGGCAGATAATATTGAAGTCTTAACATGGTTGAACATATTTTGAGACGCGCTGAAAGGAAATACAATTTATATTTAGACGGAAGGTTCGAATGATGCAATAAAACCTGCTTGTTTTTGCTTTAATTTTTATTCTGCATCGAAAAAGGATATATTTTCAGTGCTGTGATAACTTGTGTATGTGTGTGGAGAACAAGTTGGGTTGATCGCAGAAAATACCAAACACATTTTTTGTATTTTTATTTAGCTGTGTTGGTCTGTAAGATGTACTGGACTGGATGTAACGTGTGTTATATCAGGAATAGCACATCCACTGTTACGGTCATGAGCTGAAAGACACCGGTAACCCATACCTGGCTCTGAACAGCCGGTGGATAGGACCCTGGACAGGCAGGAGTGTATTTGTACATGATTAAGTTACTAGGTCTAGACAGCTCATATCCTTAGTTAATCAGGCTTTACTTTAATACAATTGCGTTCTCCCTCCCTACACACCCACACTTGCTTTTGTGTCTCTGTTTAGTCTGTGTTGAATTAGTCTAGTATGTGTTACCATACTGCCTAGACTGGTTAATTGTGTGTGGAATCCTGGTGATTGAGGCTAGTGGTGTGTTCTTGACAGTATTAAGGTCAGGTCAGGTTCAAATTGTCTGATTTACAGGTCATGACCTTACTAACAGTCAGCTTAACTGTTTTGTCTACTGACACCCCTCACCACAACCACACATTTACTGACCAGTGGCTTAAACGGTACCCGTGTTAACTTTGTTTTCCCCAATATCGTTGATCCACTTTGAAATGTTATTCTGTTTTCTCAGCAAAATACTGTACATTCAACAGCTTTACCAGCAGAGGGCAGATTTGCTCAAGTTCTGAATTCATGTTAATGTATCATTTTAGCAGGAGCAATTAAGGTTACGTGCCTTGCTCAAGGGCACATTGACAGATTACACATGGTCGGGTCGTGGGTTCGAACCAGAAACCTTTCAGTTACTGTCCCAACTCTCTTAACTGCTAGGCTACCTGCCACCCTGTCAGTTCTTCAGTACAGAAGGGTTCGTAGGTGTTGTTTAGTGTTAATCAGTGGGCTCAAGTCAGCGTTTCCTCCCACATTAACTCAGAGAAGACACAGAACTACAAAGAAAGTTTATTTATTTTTCTTCCCAAAATCATCTCTGGCCTAGTACATTTATTCATCCTTTTAGAGTATCTATCTGGTCTCAGCTAAATTCATGAAAAAAACACTTACTTTACAGTAATGCTAGTAACTACAGGAGTAGTTAGCACTAACACTAGGTTTGTGTCTGAAATGGCACCCTGTTCCCTATATAGTGCACTACTTTTGTCTAGGTTAAGCACAACGCCGTGGTCAAAAGTAATGCACTAGGGCAGGGTTTCCCAAACTCGGTCCCGGGGCCCACCCTGGTACACGTTTTGGTTTTTGCCATAGCACTACACAGCTGATTCAAATAATTGATGATGAGTTGGTTATTTGAATCGAACTGTGTAGTGCTACAGTAAACATCAAACCGTGCACCCGGGTTGGAGTCTGGGAAACTCCTGCGCTAGGGAATAGGGTGATATTTCATATGCATACCAGGTTCATCATGTCTTCTGGTTTAGCACATACACAGAAGTTGTTTTAAAACACAGGTTCCAAATCAAACTCCCGTGCAGAGAAAAACATGGCACAAAATGCCAGACTGAAAGATATTCCAAATCATCTCCTCTCATAGCTCCAAATCAGTTGTTCTAGAAAAAAATGACACTTCAAAAAACTCTATTCTTTGATTTTATTTTTTGTACTAGACCCCATTAGCGAGAACCGAGGCAGAACCGTGAGATCGTACAGTCTGAAGCCTCAATGATGTTCTAATTAGGAACAAGAAATACTAGTGTCAGGAGAGGTTGAGCTGTCAATCAGTGACTTATTAACCAATTACCCAATCAAAAGACTTGGATACCAATCAAAATCCCCCGATAGGTTAAAATCATAAACGGGCCAATAACATGGCAGCCCTATAATGGGAGAGCTCTTATCTAAACACATGGCAATGAACAGTTTGATCATAACAGTACTTATTTCATCTGACTTCGTCAAGGAATAACTCGTTAAAATGTATCGAAAAACATCTAAGGGAAGACTTGCTCTTTCTCACATTCCAACAGAAAATACTTTTACAAAACATGCACAGTTCACTGCTGAAACTCATCTCCTGGATTCACCATGGCTAAAAAGCGTAATTAATATTATGCTAATTGAAAAAATATAAACCATTCCATTTATTTTGTAGCTTTCAATAAAAATGGTGTTGTACACTAGTTTGATTAGTAGTTATTACAGTAGATAGCCAAATTAGTCTGATCTTCCCTTTATGATAGAAGCATGAAAGCCTTTTTAAATTTCACAGAATATTTCTGAAACATTATTTCATACGAAATGAATGCAAGCAAATGTGTTCCGCAGTCTCCAACCCTGTATGAAGCAGGTGTCCTCAGTCCGTTTACAGAGAACTACAGTATACAGCCTGACCAACAGAAAGAAAGACTACAAACCATCCTGTCTTCAGAGTCACAGATGAAGAGTTGGGGTAAAGCTCTCCGTTATTTCCCAACCTGAGAAATATGATTGTCTTACACAACGGTGTCCATTTTAGTTAAAACGTTTTTTTTTTTTTACATTTTCCTCTAAAAAATAAGATCGCTCCATTGACTCTTGGCTGAGGCAGTTTCGATTCCAAATGGCCTTGATGCGTTTGAAGAGATAAAATAATAATTTGTTAAACCAAAATACAGTAAACAAATGAGTGGTTACCATAGAAACAGCCCTATTTACGGTTCGACTGAGTGCTTTTGTAAAACATAAAACCCATAAAACAGTCAACTTCATCACATGGTCAACCTAGAATAATAACAAACAAAAAGTCTAAATAAACGATAAACAATAATGCTATGTCTTTATACATATTTTACACAAGTTTTAAAAGTGATCTCTATAGTTTTGTGTTAATAATAGACATCTCTTATGAGCACAGGGCGCTAGGTATGTACGTCACAGTGGGTAACACAAATTAACACTTTGGACGCTAATGATAATTATTCTAATGCTAGCATTAGCTAATGCTAATTATGCTAATCAACCAGAGAGACAAAACTGACAGAGAAGCTAACTGTTTTTTTATGGGAAGTACTATGAAGGAGTGGGATGACATTGTTCCTAGACACTGATCCACAGTCAGTTCTGTATGTGACCTCTAAATGCTCAAGATCGGGGTTGAAGGAGAGTGAAGCTGATCCTAGATCTGTGCATACGAGACACTTGTAACCCAAAACGTACTATCTAACCATATCTGATGTTATCACATCGTTACTTTTGGGGACGTTTGGGGATTTTTTTTTTAATCTCACATGTTCCCCTGGGCCTGAAGCTCTGCTATGGTAACCATGCAGCTCTACCTGAAGCTCTGCTATAGTAACCATGCAGCTCTACCTGAAGCCCTGCTACAGTAACCATGCAGCTCTACCTGAAGCCCTGCTATAGTAACCATGCAGCTCTACCTGAAGCTCTACTATAGTAACCATGCAGCTCTACCTAAAGCCCTGCTACAGTAACCATGCAGCTCTACCTGAAGCTCTGCTATAGTAACCATGCAGCTCTACCTAAAGCCCTGCTATAGTAACCATGCAGCTCTACCTGAAGCCCTGCTACAGTAACCATGCAGCTCTACCTGAAGCCCTGCTATAGTAACCATGCAGCTCTACCTGAAGCCCTGCTATAGTAACCATGCAGCTCTACCTGAAGCCCTGCTATAGTAACCATGCAGCTCTACCTGAAGCCCTGCTATAGTAACCATGCAGCTCTACCTGAAGCTCTGCTATAGTAACCATGCAGCTCTACCCTGAAGCTCTGCTATAGTAACCATGCAGCTCTACCTGAAGCCCTGCTATAGTAACCATGCAGCTCTACCTGAAGCCCTGCTACAGTAACCATGCAGCTCTACCTGAAGCCCTGCTACAGTAACCATGCAGCTCTACCTGAAGCCCTGCTATAGTAACCATGCAGCTCTACCTGAAGCCCTGCTATAGTAACCATGCAGCTCTACCTGAAGCCCTGCTATAGTAACCATGCAGCTCTACCTGAAGCCCTGCTACAGTAACCATGCAGCTCTACCTGAAGCTCTGCTACAGTAACCATGCAGCTCTACCTGAAGCCCTGCTATAGTAACCATGCAGCTCTACCTGAAGCTCTGCTACAGTAACCATGCAGCTCTACCTGAAGCCCTGCTATAGTAACCATGCAGCTCTACCTGAAGCCCTGCTACAGTAACCATGCAGCTCTACCTGAAGCTCTGCTACAGTAACCATGCAGCTCTACCTGAAGCCCTGCTACAGTAACCATGCAGTTCTACCTGAAGCCCTGCTATAGTAACCATGCAGCTCTACCTGAAGCTCTGCTATGGTAACCATACAGCTCTACCTAAAGCCCTGCTATAGTAACCATGCAGCTCTACCTGAAGCCCTGCTATAGTAACCATGCAGCTCTACTTGAAGCCCTGCTATGGTAACCATGCAGCTCTACCTGAAGCCCTGCTACAGTAACCATGCAGCTCTACCTGAAGCCCTGCTATAGTAACCATGCAGCTCTACCTGAAGCCCTGCTACAGTAACCATGCAGCTCTACCTAAAGCCCTGCTATAGTAACCATGCAGCTCTACCTGAATCCCTGCTATAGTAACCATGCAGCTCTACCTGAAGCCCTGCTATAGTAACCATGCAGCTCTACCTGAAGCCCTGCTATAGTAACCATGCAGCTCTACCTGAAGCCCTGCTATAGTAACCATGCAGCTCTACCTAAAGCCCTGCTATAGTAACCATGCAGCTCTACCTGAAGCCCTGCTATAGTAACCATGCAGCTCTACCTGAAGCCCTGCTATAGTAACCATGCAGCTCTACCTGAAGCCCTGCTATAGTAACCATGCAGCTCTACCTGAAGCCCTGCTATAGTAACCATGCAGCTCTACTTGAAGCCCTGCTACAGTAACCATGCAGCTCTACCTGAAGCCCTGCTACTGTAACCATGCAGCTCTACCTGAAGCCCTGCTATAGTAACCATGCAGCTCTACCTGAAGCCCTGCTATAGTAACCATGCAGCTCTACCTGAAGCCCTGCTATAGTAACCATGCAGCTCTACCTGAAGCCCTGCTATAGTAACCATGCAGCTCTACCTAAAGCCCTGCTATAGTAACCATGCAGCTCTACCTGAAGCCCTGCTATAGTAACCATGCAGCTCTACCTGAAGCTCTGCTATAGTAACCATGCAGCTCTACCTAAAGCCCTGCTATAGTAACCATGCAGCTCTACCTGAAGCCCAGCTATAGTAACCATGCAGCTCTACTGGTTTACAGTGACACTGGTCCTATTCTAGGGAACTTCTTATAGAGCTCATCTGGGTTTCTATTCAGCATCAAACAATACAAAAGGGCCCAGGTTCCCAAGAGCATCTAAAGGCATCGTTAGTAACTTCGTAGGAGCATCGTTAAATCTCAAGAGCTGTTTCCCAAAACCAACGTTACTAAAATTGTACTTGAAAACCGCTTGTTATTTACTGACTGCATCAGACTGCTTGGCGTGTGAACAGCAAAGTACATCGTTAGATACCGACCGCGTCACTTTATACACAGAAAACCTCCACTAAACAAAGAATCGAGATGTTTATCCGTCTCTCTGTGTGACCGCCGAAAACTTCAGAACCAAGTTGAGTACAAATACAAAGTTGCCAATGTCTCTGCAATTAATACAAACAAGTGAAGGACAAAAATATGCTTCAAATTAAATGAGACATACTGCATTAAAAGATAAATAGCCCACCTACAGAATATACTATATATTGTATTTCGACGATACTGAAAGCAATTTCATGTTCATTCAATTTAGATTTTATTTTACTATTTGGCTCCTGTCTGCAATTTGTGCCTCATATCTAATGATGTGTAGCCTAACATGTGCACAGTGATGTTCCACATCTTGATAAAACTCCTTATTATAGGGTAGGCATTAGATTAAGCCGCCTCAATATTTGCAGTCTCTCTAGGTAGCTGATCCATCGTCAGTATTGTGGAATAATTCCAATGTTAAGGTGAGATTTGAATGGAAGAAAGCTGATCCGAGAGCAGCGATGCCTATCGTTCGATCCTACTGCCGTGTGAAACATGCTCCAACGAAGGCACTTAGCGAATGTTCCCTCTGTGTGGCGTTTTGGGAAACACATGTTACATCTTGGGCCTTTGTAGGAAAGACACGTTACATCTTGGGCCTTTGTAGGAAAGACGTATGTTACATCTTGGGCCTTTGTAGGAAAGACGTATGTTACATCTTGGGCCTTTGTAGGAAAGACACATGTTACATCTTGGGCCTTTGTAGGAAAGACACATGTTACATCTTGGGCCTTTGTAGGAAAGACGCATGTTACATCTTGGGCCTTTGTAGGAAAGACACATGTTACATCTTGGGTCTTTGTAGGAAAGACACATGTTACATCTTGGGCCTTTGTAGGAAAGACACATGTTACATCTTGGGCCTTTGTAGGAAAGACGTATGTTACATCTTGGGCCTTTGTAGGAAAGACGCATGTTACATCTTGGGCCTTTGTAGGAAAGACACATGTTACATCTTGGGCCTTTGTAGGAAAGACGTATGTTACATCTTGGGCCTTTGTAGGAAAGACGTATGTTACATCTTGGGCCTTTGTAGGAAAGACGTATGCTACATCTTGGGCCTTTGTAGGAAAGACACATGGTTGAAACAGTCGTAAGCCGAAGTTCCATCTCTATCGGGAAACCAGGCCCAGGAGAAGATGATGAAATCATCTTGTATGTATCTATGTAAACTGTCTATCCCCAAATCAATGATAGGAGGAACATGGCAAATCAGTGAAAGTAGCTGCCCGTTATCAACACGTTATCAACAAGTTCAAAATAAATGTATGTATGGTGAGTTGGCGAGGTGAGAGACAGATATCCATTCTGTGCCTTTCCTGGGTCCTATAATGTCCAGTCACATATACCAGGTCATATCTAGAAGGGATACAGTTTGTCAAATTAACGCCAAAAGTGGATTTGTTGCATTTTAGCTAACCTAAACATAATTCTCCTAACATGCTACGTTAAATTATCCTGCTGCGGAGGTTCTAACCTGCTACAAAAAGTCCATTTTGACAAAAGCTGCATCCCATCTGGACAAAAGCCATATCCCAGGGGAATAGTGGGTGATGGGAACTGTAGTGGGAGCAGGGTGTTATGAGTAGTGTAAGCAGTAGGAGTGGAGGTGGTGTCAGGTGAGCATAGTTAGTCTTCCTCTCTGGTTGCTGTGGACTACAGAGGGCCTTTGAACTGGTTGCCAGAGAGATGCTGTCTGATGGACGGCTTAGCTCCTGCTGCGTCGCCAAGCTTTCTCCACACCACCTGAACCCACATTCACACACACACACACACACACACACACACACACACACACACACACACACACACACACACACACACACACACACACACAAAGAAAACACAAACAAAAGGGTTATGTCCTCACTTTGTCTTTCACTAACTGAACCCATGGTAAAATCTCTGCATGTGAGATGAGAGGACCCAGGGTTTCTCTCTCTCTTTCTCTCTCTCTCTTTCTCTCTCTCTTTCTCTCTCTCTCTTTCTCTCTCTCTTTCTCTCTCTCTTTCTCTCTCTCTTTCTCTCTCTCTCTCTCTCTCTTTCTCTCAGAGATGGAGGAAGGTGAAGGCTTTAAATAATGGAGGGCGCGGAGGAGAGGAGAATACTCTGCTCTTTTTCCTGCCCCCTCAGATAGATTAATTGCTCTGACTGTTGGGCTGCGGGAGCCTCTTACAAAAGACTCCAATTAGAACACATGGAACAGAGACACAGAGGAACAACACACTCCCAATTAGAACACTGCTCCACAATGGAATAGAGACACAGGAACAACACGCTCCAATTAGAACACTGCTCCACAATGGAACAACACGCTCCAATTAGAACACTGCTCCACAATGGAACAGAGACACAGGAACAACACGCTCCAATTAGAACACTGCTCCACAATGGAACAGAGACACAGGAACAACACACTCCAATTAGAACACTGCTCCACAATGGAACAGAGACACAGGAACAACACGCTCCAATTAGAACACTGCTCCACAATGGAACAACACGCTCCAATTAGAACACTGCTCCACAATGGAACAGAGACACAGGAACAACACGCTCCAATTAGAACACTGCTCCACAATGGAACAACACACTCCAATTAGAACACTGCTCCACAATGGAACAGAGACACAGGAACAACACGCTCCAATTAGAACACTGCTCCACAATGGAACAACACGCTCCAATTAGAACACTGCTCCACAATGGAACAACACACTCCAATTAGAACACTGCTCCACAATGGAACAGAGACACAGGAACAACACACTCCAATTAGAACACTGCTTCACAATGGAACAACATGCTCCAATTAGAACACTGCTTGCAGGATGGGACAGACACACCGAGCGAGTGAGAGAGAGAGAGAGAGAGAGAGAGAGAGAGAGACTGTACAACAAAGCTACAGCTCCTCCTAGTGCTTCATAGCGTTGAGCAAAAATAGGCCAAGGCAATGTAGTTACAAGACCCAGAAAACCAATACTCATGTTTCTACCTGCACTAATAACGCATCAGGTGAGGGAGACAGATGAAAAGAGAGAGGAGAAAAGAAAGACTCCTTACATTACACATCTCTCTGACGATGGCCTTCTCCTTCTCACTCAGATCCTCCTCGTAGTCCTCTGGGCCCTGCTTCTTATCCAGGTTCTCATGCACCTCCAACACCTGGTACAATCAGGCATATGGTCATGAAACCAAGTTAGGGAATCAATGTGATTCATTGTTTAAAGCAGCAGTCTCTCACAACACATCAACAACAACCTAGTCCTGCAGATACAATGGATGCTCAAGTAAAAGTCCTTGTTTTGGGCTGTTATTTTAAAATAAATCAAATACACAGAGAAAATCATTTTAAAAACCAGATCCACAAATACACATGTATTTGAACCCAAGTCTGTGTGAGAGATAATGTCAAGTTGTCATACCTTCATAGCGTGGACCACAGACTCTTGTTTCTGAACACAGGGCAGGTAGCCTGTTACCGGGGTTGACTCACTGGTGGGGAGGCGACCAACCGTGCCCTGAGAGAGGAGAAAGACCGAGTTAGTCTGGTGGGGAGGCGACCAACCGTGCCCTGAGAGAGGAGAAAGACCGAGTTAGTCTGGTGGGGAGGCGACCAACCGTGCCCTGAGAGAGGAGAAAGACCGAGTTAGTCTGGTGGGGAGGTGACCATTCGTGTCTGCTATTCCAAACTATTTGTAATTGCTTGAAGTTACTTACTGTATAGGTAAGGCCTAACCACAAAAGTTAAATTCATGTTGTTCCTTCCCTTATTTTGTAGGTGAAACCCACCGTGTGAGATGTGTTAGCAGAACTGCCAGGTAAGGGTTCTATTCCTTGCTGGGTAAGGCTTTTGTATAAGTAAAGGTTTTGGACAGTGCAGAGAAACACACAGCTCCAGGTGGTGTTTACTATTCATATGATTGTTGAGACCTGGCTCAGTTCCCTGCATAATCAGTCTGTTTTAGGTCTTCCAGTACAGGGAGAGAGAAATACTGTCAGAAACTATGGTCCGTAGGTTAACACACTGTTAGAAACTATGGTCCGTAGGTTAACACACTGTCAGAAACTATGGTCCGTAGGTTAACACACTGTCAGAAACTATGGTCCGTAGGTTAACACACTGTCAGAAACTATGGTCCGTAGGTTAACACACTGTCAGAAACTATGGTCCGTAGGTTAACACACTGTCAGAAACTATGGTCCGTAGGATAACACACTGTCAGAAACTATGGTCCGTAGGATAACACACTGTCAGAAACTATGGTCCGTAGGATAACACACTGTCAGAAACTATGGTCCGTAGGTTAACACACTGTCAGAAACTATGGTCCGTAGGTTAACACACTGTCAGAAACTATGGTCCGTAGGTTAACACACTGTCAGAAACTATGGTCCGTAGGTTAACACACTGTCAGAAACTATGGTCTGTAGAATAACACACTGTCAGAAACTATGGTCTGTAGAATAACACACTGTCAGAAACTATGGTCCGTAGGATAACACACTGTCAGAAACTATGGTCCGTAGGATAACACACTGTCAGAAACTATGGTCTGTAGAATAACACACTGTCAGAAACTATGGTCCGTAGGTTAACACACTGTCAGAAACTATGGTCCGTAGGTTAACACACTGTCAGAAACTATGGTCCGTAGGATAACACACTGTCAGAAACTATGGTCCGTAGGTTAACACACTGTCAGAAACTATGGTCCGTAGGATAACACACTGTCAGAAACTATGGTCCGTAGGTTAACACACTGTCAGAAACTATGGTCCGTAGGATAACACACTGTCAGAAACTATGGTCCGTAGGATAACACACTGTCAGAAACTATGGTCCGTAGGTTAACACACTGTCAGAAACTATGGTCCGTAGGATAACACACTGTCAGAAACTATGGTCCGTAGGTTAACACACTGTCAGAAACTATGGTCCGTAGGTCAACACACTGTCAGAAACTATGGTCCGTAGGTTAACACACTGTCAGAAACTATGGTCCGTAGGTTAACACACTGTCAGAAACTATGGTCCGTAGGATAACACACTGTCAGAAACTATGGTCCGTAGGTTAACACACTGTCAGAAACTATGGTCCGTAGGTTAACACACTGTCAGAAACTATGGTCTATAGGATAACACACTGTCAGAAACTATGGTCCGTAGGTTAACACACTGTCAGAAACTATGGTCCGTAGGTTAACACACTGTTAGAAACTATGGTCCGTAGGATAACACACTGTCAGAAACTATGGTCCGTAGGTTAACACACTGTCAGAAACTATGGTCCGTAGGTTAACACACTGTCAGAAACTATGGTCTATAGGTTAACACACTGTCAGAAACTATGGTCCGTAGGATAACACACTGTCAGAAACTATGGTCCGTAGTTTAACACACTGTCAGAAACTATGGTCCGTAGGTTAACACACTGTCAGAAACTATGGTCCGTAGGTTAACACACTGTCAGAAACTATGGTCCGTAGGTTAACACACTGTCAGAAACTATGGTCCGTAGGTTAACACACTGTCAGAAACTATGGGATACAGTGTTAAAACGAGGAATAGGAGCGGACTATCTAGTGTCGGCGTGAATGAAATGAAGGCAGTGTTGTCTCACTAAAACACACACACTTGCACGAACGCATGTACACTCACACACCAACGTGACCTGAAAGTGGAAGTGGGGCAGAACAAAGAGAGAGCAGAGGGCCAACTAAATATAAAACCATGATGATGCTGATGGGAGAAGAAGCCATCCTAATAACTAACTATTAACTAAGAGAGAACAGGAAGTTCAGAATCATCTCTCTCTCGCTCTGTCTCTCTGTCTCTGTGTCTCTGTGTCTCTGTGTCCCTGTGCGTGTGTTCCACTAAGGCCATCTCTTACGCTTGGATGAACACATCAGAAGCCAGCCAATCAATCACAGTACAGACCATAATGAGATGGAGACGCGGAGACGTCATGACAACTGGACCAAAACAAGATGCACGGTTAAGGGCTGGCCTTAGGCACGATACAGCCCTTAGCCGTGGTATATTGCCCTTATACCACAAACCCCCGAGGTGCCCTATTCCACAAACCCCTGAGGTGCCCTATTCCACAAACCCCCCAGGTGCCCTATTCCACAAACCCCCGAGGTGCCTTATTCCACAAACCCCCGAGGTGCCTTATTCCACAAACCTCTGAGGTGCCTTATTGATATTATAAACTAGTTATGAACATAATAAGATATACTACGGATTTCAGCCAATCAGCATTCAGGGCTCGAACCACACAGTTTATAATAGAACATATAGTTCTGTATGTAGGGCCTTTGGACTGGGTCTTAGGTCTAGCTGTATGTAGGGCCTTGGGACTGTGTCTAATTCATTTCATAGTACATGATTCAGTTGAAACAGGCTCTGGGGAGACAGAAGCCTAAAGGCCTGGAGAGCCCGTGGTTTAAACTGGGTGGTTGTGATGTTAGAGAGAGAGAGTGGGAGAAAGACATGCAAGAGGATAGCTGTAAGAACAGCAGTGGGTAGATGTCTGTTTATAGTTAGTTAAGAGGTGTGTGTGTGTGTGTGTGTGTGTGTGTGTGTGTGTGTGTGTGTGTGTGTGTGTGTGTGTGTGTGTTCTCACGTTGTGCAGTGCATCTTGGCGTCGTGGCAGGGATGACAGCTGAGACTCAGAGTGGTACAGGGTCATCCCCTTCCTCAGGACACGCAGGTCCCCTGGGTTACACTGCTGTTGGGGAGACAGAGAGAGATTATCACACACTGTTCAATACCCACATCACAGCCCCCAGAACCTACCAACACACTGTTCAATACCCACATCACAGCCCCCAGAACCTATAAACACACTGTTCAATACCCACAGCACAGCCCCCCAGAACCTACCAACACACTGTTCAATATCCACATCACAGCCCTCAGAACCTACCAACACACTGTTCAATACCCACATCACAGCCCACAGAACCTACCAACACACTGTTCAATATCCACATCACAGCCCTCAGAACCTACCAACACACTGTTCAATACCCACATCACAGCCCTCAGAACCTATAAACACACTGTTCAATACCCACATCACATCACAGCCCCCAGAACCTACCAACACACTGTTCAATACCCACATCACAGCCCCCAGAACCTATAAACACACTGTTCAATACCCACATCACAGCCCCCAGAACCTACCAACACACTGTTCAATACCCACATCACAGCCCCCAGAACCTACCAACACACTGTTCAATACCCACATCACAGCCCCCAGACCCTACCAACACACTGTTCAATACCCACATCACAGCCCCCAGAACCTACCAACACACTGTTCAATACCCACATCACATCACAGCCCCCATACCCTATCAACACACTGTTCAATACCCACATCACAGCACCCAGAACCTACCAACACACTGTTCAATACCCACATCACATCACAGCCCCCAGAACCTACCAACACACTGTTCAATACCCACATCACAGCCCCCAGAACCTACCAACAGACTGTTCAATATCCACATCACAGCCCCCAGACCCTACCAACACACTGTTCAATACCCACATCACAGCCCCCAGAACCTACCAACACACTGTTCAATACCCACATCACAGCCCCCAGAACCTACCAACAGACTGTTCAATACCCACATCACAGCCCCCAGAACCTACCAACAGACTGTTCAATATCCACATCACAGCCCCCAGACCCTACCAACACACTGTTCAATACCCACATCACAGCCCCCAGAACCTACCAACACACTGTTCAATACCCACATCACAGCCCCCAGAACCTACCAACACACTGTTCAATACCCACATCACAGCCCCCAGAACCTACCAACACACTGTTCAATATCCACATCACAGCCCCCAGAACCTACCAACACACTGTTCAATACCCACATCACAGCCCCCAGAACCTACCAACAGACTGTTCAATATCCACATCACAGCCCCCATACCCTACCAACACACTGTTCAATACCCACATCACAGCCCCCAGAACCTACCAACAGACTGTTCAATATCCACATCACAGCCCCCATACACTACCAAAACACTGTTCAATACCCACATCACAGCCCCCAGAACCTACCAACACACTGTTCAATACCCACATCACAGCCCCCAGAACCTACCAACACACTGTTCAATACCCACATCACAGCCCCCAGAACCTATCAACACACTGTTCAATACCCACATCACATCACAGCCCCCAGAACCTACCAACACACTGTTCAATATCCACATCACAGCCCCCAGAACCTACCAACACACTGTTCAATACCCACATCACAGCCCTCAGAACCTACCAACACACTGTTCAATATCCACATCACATCACAGCCCCCAGAACCTACCAACACACTGTTCAATATCCACATCACAGCCCCCAGAACCTACCAACACACTGTTCAATACCCACATCACAGCCCTCAGAACCTACCAACACACTGTTCAATACCCACATCACAGCCCCCATACCCTACCAACAGACTGTTCAATATCCACATCACAGCCCCCAGAACCTATCAACACACTGTTCAATACCCACATCACAGCCCCCAGAACCTACCAACACACTGTTCAATACCCACATCACAGTTCCCAGAACCTATCAACACACTGTTCAATACCCACATCACAGCCCCCAGAACCTATCAACACACTGTTCAATACCCACATCACAGCCCCCAGAACCTACCAACACACTGTTCAATACCCACATCACAGCCCCCAGAACCTATCAACACACTGTTCAATACCCACATCACAGCCCTCAGAACCTACCAACACACTGTTCAATATCCACATCACAGCCCTCAGAACCTACCAACACACTGTTGTGCACAGGGATAGGAGGCCAAAAATGTCTCATATGGAAATATTCTGAAATGCTGTCCTCTATGAAGAGTCCTCTACGTATTCTCTGATATTCATAAAGATCACAGGTCCCTGGGCGTTCTAACTAGCCATCCACCCATCTGTCTGTCTGTAGGGAGAATCGCCAATGTTTCTTATGACATTTCCAGAGTCACGCACGTCCAGCACGTTGTGTGTGTGGTCACGTGATGGCTGGAAGAACCTTGTAAACCTAGCTATAAATAACACAGTGAGCGGTTTGTGTGTTTGTGTATGTGTCGCATCTGGTGCAGAACACAACGACACGCACTCCAGAGAGACAATTAGCACTCCATCACTGCACCGCTGGCTCATGCTGCTTCACATTCCCCATCCATCACTCCTCTAGCATTCCCCATCCATCACTCCTCTAGCATTCCCCATCCATCACTCCTCTAGCATTCCCCATCCATCACTCCTCTAGCATTCCCCATCCATCACTCCTCTAGCATTCCCCATCACTCCTCTAGCATTCCCCATCCATCACTCCTCTAGCATTCCCCATCCATCACTCCTCTAGCATTCCCCATCTATCACTCCTCTAGCATTCCCCATCCCATCACTCCTCTAGCATTCCCCATCCCATCACTCCTCTAGCATTCCCCATCCATCACTCCTCTAGCATTCCCCATCCATCACTCCTCTAGCATTCCCCATCACTCCTCTAGCATTCCCCATCACTCCTCTAGCATTCCCCATCCCATCACTCCTCTAGCATTCCCCATCCATCACTCCTCTAGCATTCCACATCCATCATTCCTCTAGCATTCCCCATCACTCCTCTAGCATTCCCCATCCCATCACTCCTCTAGCATTCCCCATCCATCACTCCTCTAGCATTCCCCATCCATCACTCCTCTAGCATTCCCCATCACTCCTCTAGCATTCCCCATCACTCCTCTAGCATTCCCCATCCCATCACTCCTCTAGCATTCCCCATCCATCACTCCTCTAGCATTCCCCATCCATCACTCCTCTAGAATTCCCCAACCATCACTCCTCTAGCATTCCCCATCACTCCTCTAGCATTCCCCATCCATCACTCCTCTAGCATTCCCCATCCATCACTCCTCTAGCATTCCCCATCACTCCTCTAGCATTCCCCATCACTCCTCTAGCATTCCCCATCCCATCACTCCTCTAGCATTCCCCATCCATCACTCCTCTAGCATTCCACATCCATCATTCCTCTAGCATTCCCCATCACTCCTCTAGCATTCCCCATCCCATCACTCCTCTAGCATTCCCCATCCATCACTCCTCTAGCATTCCCCATCCATCACTCCTCTAGCATTCCCCATCACTCCTCTAGCATTCCCCATCACTCCTCTAGCATTCCCCATCCCATCACTCCTCTAGCATTCCCCATCCATCACTCCTCTAGCATTCCCCATCCATCACTCCTCTAGAATTCCCCAACCATCACTCCTCTAGCATTCCCCATCACTCCTCTAGCATTCCCCAATCCCATCACGCCTCTAGCATTCCCAATCCATCACTCCTCTAGCATTCCCCATCACTCCTCTAGCGTTCCCCATCACTCCTCTAGCATTCCCCATCACTCTTCTAGCATTCCCCATCCCATCACTCCTCTAGCATTCCCCATCCATCACTCCTCTAGAATTCCCCAACCATCACTCCTCTAGCATTCCCCAATCCCATCACGCCTCTAGCATTCCCCATCCATCACTACTCTAGCATTCCCCATCCATCACTCCTCTAGCATTCCCCATCCATCACTCCTCTAGCATTCCCCATCACTCCTCTAGCATTTCCCATCACATCACTCCTCTAGCATTCCCCATCCATCACTCCTCTAGCATTCCCCATCCATCACTCCTCCAGCATTCCCCATCCATCACTCCTCTAGCATTCCCCCATCCATCACTCCTCTAGCATTCCCCCATCCATCACTCCTCTAGCATTCCCCATCCATCACTCCTCTAGCATTTCCCATCACTCCTATAGCATTCCCCAATCCCATCACGCCTCTAGCATTCCCCATCCATCACTCCTCTAGCATTCCCCACCCATCACTCCTCTAGCATTTCCCATCACATCACTCCTCTAGCATTCCCCATCACTCCTCTAGCATTCCCCCATCCATCACTCCTCTAGCATTCCCCATCCATCACTCCTCTAGCATTCCCCATCACTTCTCTAGCATTCCCCATCACTCCTCTAGCATTTTCCATCCATCACTCCTCTAGCATTTCCCATCACATCACTCCTCTAGCATTCCCCATCCATCACTCCTCTAGCATTTCCCATCCATCACTCCTCTAGCATTCCCCCATCCATCACTCCTCTAGCATTCCCCATCACTCCTCTAGCATTTCCCATCACATCACTCCTCTAGCATTCCCCATCCATCACTCCTCCAGCATTCCCCATCCATCACTCCTATAACATTCCCCCATCACTCCTATAACATTCCCCCATCACTCCTATAACATTCCAACAATCAGTCTTTAACCATTCCTCCTTCCTCTTCTTCCATCCTCCCCTTTACTCCTCCAGCATTCCCCCTCAGTCTTTAGCCATTCCTCCTTGCTCTTCTTCCATTCTCCCATTTACTCCTCCAGCATTCCCCCCTCAGTCTTTAAAACTTGTTACGGCTAGACATTCCGCTAGCGGAACCCCTCGACAACATCCGGTGAAATGGCAGAATGCCAAATTCAAATTAAATGACTATAAATATTAAACTTGAAATCATGAAATCACACATTCAAATTAAACACCAAATTAAAGCTACACTTGTTGTTGATCCAGCCAACGTGTCAGATTTCAAAAAGGCTTTACGGTGAAAGCAAACCATGCGATTATCGGAGGACAGCACCCCATCAAACAAACACATGACATTCATATTTCAACACGCCAGGCGCGACACAAAACTCAGAAATAAAGATATAATTCATGCCTTACCTTTGAAGATCTTCTTTTGTCGGCACTCCAAAATGTCCCATAAACATCACAAATGGTCCTTTTGTTCGATTAATTCCGTCGTTATATCTCCAAAATGTTCATTTATTTGGTGTGTGTGATCCAGAAAAACACAGGTTCCAACTCGCGCAACATGACTACAAAATATCTAATAAGTTACCTGTAAACTTGTTGCAAGCATTTCAAACAACTTTCCTAATACAACTTTAGGTATTTTTTAACGTAAATAGTTGATAAAATTTAAGACGAGGTAAACTGCATATAATAGCGGATAAAAACGAGGTGGAGCGAGCTTTCAGGTCGTGCGCCCATAACAAACAGTACACTTCACTCGACCCTCATTCTGAGCTGCCCTACTTCTTAATTTCTCAAAGGAAAAACATCAACCAATTTTAAAGACTGTTGACGTCCAGTGGAAGCGATAGGAACTGCAAGCAAGTGCCACAGAAATCTATATCCCCATAGAAAACCCATTGAAAAGAGAGTGACCTCAATTTTCTTCCCTGGATGGATTTGTCTCAGGTTTTCGCCTGCCATGTCAGTTCTGTTATACACACAGACATTATTCAAACATTTTCAGAAACTTTAGAGTGTTTTCTTTCTATATCTACCAATTGTATGCATATCCTAGCTTCTGGGCCTGAGTAGCAGGCAGCTTACTTTGGGCACACTTTTCATCCGGACGTGAAAATACTGCCCCCGAGCCCGAAGAGGTTATTAACCATTCCTCCTTGCTCTTCTTCCATCCTCCCATTTACTCCTCCAGTATTACCCCATCAGTCTTTAACCATTCCTCTTAGCTCCTCTCACATTTTAACATTACATCACACCCCTCCGCCTCATTTCTTTATCTCTCCCTTGGCTCCCAATGAAAACAGATCCTCAGTCGCTGCTTTCAGCCTCAAGCAGGAATCCCACGTCTTTCCTCGGCTTAAACTCATTGGTATTATGCTTTAGATAATAAAACAAACTTCCCAACTTCCACTTCTGAATCTTATGCTAATGATAGAGACAAACAGAACTATACACCATTGGTCTGTAAGACAGGCTGGCATCTCCTCATGGCAACAGCCCTGTTCCCCATCCATCACAATGTCCTGAGAGGTGACTGGAAGACCGGGAGTTATCCTGTCTGAGTTTTGATAATGAGGGTGCGACGTGGAACAGGTGACCACGACTCACTAGGACAGTCCTCTCCTCTTCTCCTGTTCACTCTTATCAGATTGTTGAACTACTCAGACCGACTCAGCCAGAGTAACACTACACAGGTCTGTGTAAAGACTGTTGAACTACTCAGGCCGACTCAGCCAGAGTAACACTACACAGGTCTGTCTAAAGACTGTTGAACTACTCAGGCCGACTCAGCCAGAGTAACACTACACAGGTCTGTGTAAAGACTGTTGAACTACTCAGGCCGACTCAGCCAGAGTAAAAATACACAGGTCTGTCTAAAGACTGTTGAACTACTCAGGCCGACTCAGCCAGAGTAGCACTACACCGGTCTGTGTAAAGACTGTTGAACTACTCAGGCCGACTCAGCCAGAGTAGCACTACACCGGTCTGTGTAAAGACTGTTGAACTACTCAGGCCGACTCAGCCAGAGTAACACTACACAGGTCTGTCTAAAGTGGACCATGTGCAGTAGGACATGTGCAGTAGTGAACAAGGGGACTGTTATAATAAACACACTTCAATACTCAAGTAGACAGAAGTCACTTCAAAAATTATTTAAGTACTTTTGAAGTAGTTTTCAGGCCAGTGTTTTTGTATATGTGTATGTTAAATAAGGGGTATGTAGACTTATTTCTGTTGTGTCTAGGTCTTTCCACTGTTGTGTCTAGGTCTTTCCACTGTTGTGTCTCGGTCTTTCCACTATTGTGTCTCGGACTTTCCACTATTGTGTCTAGCACACAGCATAATCCTTCTTTACAAAGTTTAAAGTGTAAACCGCACAATCCAGCCAGTTTGGAGGGTCAACATTCCATTCTAATGCTCTTATTGTTTCCTTCACAATCAACTACGTTTCACTGCTTCACCTTCACAAAACCAAATACCACAGATGATTGTGAAATAGACACAAATTGCTTATTTGAAATTAATGACAGGCACACAAAAAGTAAATTTTTTTGCACTACACAATTTTGTATATAGTGAATTTCACAGAAAGTCAGTAGGTTACTTAATTAAGATAAACGATAGGAGACAACTTTAGCATTTTATCTAATTAGCTACTTTGCAACTCCTTAGCATGTTAGCTAATCCTTCCCCTAACCCTCACCTTAAACCTTTAACCTACCTCCTAACCCAAACCTTAACCCTATAAAGCTACAATATGTAACTTTTTGGGCGACCTGACCAAATTCACATAGAAATGCGAGTTATAGACCCTTCTTTCTCATTGAAAGCAAGTCTAAGAAGCAATAGCTCTGTTTTATGTGTACTATTTCTATGCTTCCCGTTCTTAAGTTTAGTTTTTGTGTCTTTCTTTCTGTTGAAGGAGAGGCGGACCAAAACGTGGTTATTGTGATACATCTTTAATGAAGATGATAAATGAACAATATACAAAACAAGAAATGTGAAAAAAACGAAAACAGCACTATCTGGTGTAACAAACACAAAGACAGGAACAATCACCCACAAAACCCAACACAAAACAGGCTACCTAAATATGGCTCCCAATCAGAGACAATGACTAACACCTGCCTCTGATTGAGAACCATATCAGGCTCAAACACAGAAACAGACAAACAAGACATCCAACATAGAATGCCCACTCAGATCACACCCTGACCAACCAAAACATAGAAACATACAAAGCAAACTATGGTCAGGGTGTGACAAGCTTCAAACAGATGAAACTACAATATTGTTTATGGAGAAGATATTTCACAGCGGTTTAGATGACACTATGATTCTCTACACAATGAAATTAGGCAAACTAAACTCAGCAAAAAAAGAAACGTCATCTCAATATCAACTGTGTTTATTTTCAGCAAACTTAACATGTGTAAATATTTGTATGAACATAACAAGATTCAACAACTGAGACATAAACTGAACAAGTTCCACAGACATGTGACTAACAGAAATTGAATAATGTGTCCCTGAACAAAGGGGGGGGGGGGGGGGGGCGTCAAAAGTAACAGTCAATATCTGGTGTGGCCACCAGCTGAATTAAGTACTGCAGTGCATCTCCTCCTCATGGACTGCACCAGATGTGCCAGTTCTTTCTGTGAGATGTTTCCCCACTCTTCCACCAAGGCACCTGCAAGTTCCCAGACATTCCTGGGAGGAATGGCCCTAACCCTCACCTTCTGATCCAACAGGTCCCAGACATTCCTGGGAGGAATGGCCCTAACCCTCACCTTCTGATCCAACAGGTCCCAGACATTCCTGGGAGGAATGGCCCTAACCCTCACCTTCTGATCCAACAGGTCCCAGACATTCCTGGGAGGAATGGCCCTAACCCTCACCTTCTGATCCAACAGGTCCCAGACATTCCGGGGCGGAATGGCCCTAACCCTCACCTTCTGATCCAACAGGTCCCAGACATTCCTGGGAGGAATGGCCCTAACCCTCACCTTCTGATCCAACAGGTCCCAGACATTCCTGGGAGGAATGGCCCTAGCCCTCACCCTCCGATCCAACAGGTCCCGGACATTCCTGGGAGGAATGGCCCTAACCCTCACCTTCTGATCCAACAGGTCCCAGCCGTGCTCAATGGGATAGAGATCAGGGCTCTTCGCTTGGCCATGGCAGAACACTGACATTCCTGTCTTGCAGGAAATCACGCACAGAACAAGCAGTATGGTTGGTGGCATTGTCATGCTGGAGCGTCATGTCAGGATGAGCCTGCAGGAAGGATACCACATGAGGGAGGAGGATGTCTTCCCTGTAACGCACAGCGTTGAGATTGCCTGCAATGACAACAAGCTCAGTCCGATGATGCTGTGACCCTCCACCTCCAAATCGATCCCGCTGCAGAGTACAGGCCTCGGTGCAACGCTTATTCCTTCGATGATAAACGCAAATCACACCATCACCCCTGGTGAGACAAAACCACGACTCGTCAGTGAAGAGCAGTTTTTGCCAGTCCCTTCTGGTCCAGCGACAGTGGGTTTGTGCCCATAGGCGACATTGTTGCAGGTGATATCTGGTGTGGACCTGCCTTACAACAAGCCTACAAGCCATCAGTCCAGCCTCTCTCAGTCTATTGCAGACAGTCTGAGCACTGATGGAGGGATTGTGCTTTCCTGGTATAACTCGGGCAGTTGTTGTTGACATCCTGTACCTGTCCCGCAGGTGTGATGTTCAGATGTACTGATCCTATGCAGGTGTTGTTACACGTGTTCTTCCACGGCGAGGATGATCAGCTGTCCATCCTGTCTCTCTGTAGCGCTGTCTTAGGCGTCTCGCAGTATGGACATTGCAATTTATTGCCCTGGCCACATCTGCAGTCCTCATGCCTCCTTGCAGCATGCCTAAGGCATGTTTACGCAGATGAGCAGGGACCCTGGGCATCTTTCTTTTGGTGTTTTTCAGAGTCAGTAGAAAGGCCTCTTTAGTGTCCTAAGTTTTCATAACTGTGATCTTAATTGCCTACCGTCTGTAAGCTGTTAGTGTCTTAACGACCGTTCCACAGGTGCATGTCCATTAATTGTTTATGGTTCATTGAACAAGCATGGCAAACTGTGTTTTCAATTAATATCTATGAAGTTATTTGGATTTTTACGAATTATCCTTGAAAGAGAGGGTCCTGAAAAAGGGACGTTACTTTTTTGCTGAGTTTATTAGAATTTTAGCAAACATGTAATGGCGGAACGATTTCTGCATCATGTACCTTTTTAACAATACATTTTTTTTTTTACTCATTTAGAAGATGCTCTTCTCCAGAGCAACTTACAGAAGTGAGTGCATACATTTTAATGTTTGTTTGCACTGGTCCCCCATGGAAATTCAAACCACAACCAACTGAGCCACACAGGACAACTAAGCTAGCATGTAACCTAACCTTAACCCCTAACCTTAACGCCTATCCTAGCTAACGTTAGCCACCTAGCTAGCTAGCTAACATTAACCACCTAGCTAGCTAACATGAACCACCTAGCTAGCTAGCTAACATAAACCACCTAGCTAGCTAGCTAACATTAACCACAACAAATGGGAAATGTAATGCACATGAAATGCGTTGTGGTGGAAATTGTGTAATACTCACAGAAAAGTGTGCCAGTCGCAAATTTCAAATAAGTCATTTGTGTCTGTTTCACAATTTCCAGCAGATATGCGTCAGTTCCTTTCTCCATCTCGAGATCTCACATTTCACCAAGTTCGATCTCACATTTCACCAAGTTCGATATACAAAGCTAAAATTCCTCAACATCATCAGATCAACAACAGATCAACAACATCAACAACAACAGATCAACAACAGGACGTTCATAAAACATTCAGGACGTGTTCATTTTCTTGCTTACATTCACCAGTTGTCAGTCATGCATTAATGATGTCTGGTTCTCTACCTGAGTTCGCTGTGTCGCCCTCATACAGCCACCAGACGGTCCTAGAGGCTGGGACAAGCAATCTGCTGTGCTGTTTATACTTCACAACACACTGTAGCATATCACTCACCTCCCAGGCCTCAATACAACACACTGTAGCATATCACTCACCTCCCAGGCCTCAATACAACACACTGTAGCATATCACTCACCTCCCAGGCCTCAATACAACACACTGTAGCATATCACTCACCTCCCAGGCCTCAATACAACACACTGTAGCATATCACTCACCTCCCAGGCCTCAATACAACACACTGTAGCATATCACTCACCTCCCAGGCCTCAATACAACACACTGTAGCATATCACTCACCTCCCAGGCCTCAATACAACACACTGTAGCATATCACTCACCTCCCAGGACTCAGTACAATACAACACACTGTAGCATTTCACTCACCTCCCAGGCCTCAATACAACACACTGTAGCATATCACTCACCTCCCAGGCCTCAGTACAACACACTGTAGCACATCACTCACCTCCCAGGCATCAATACAACACACTGTAGCATATCACTCACCTCCCAGGCCTCAATACAACACACTGTAGCATATCACTCACCTCCCAGGCCTCAATACAACACACTGTAGCATATCACTCACCTCCCAGGACCACAATACAATACGTACCACACACCAACAGAGCTGCATGCTATAGCGTCTTGATAGTGATTTGTCTGAACATGACGCCAACGTGTAAGCTGACAGGTGTGAAAGGCCCATCACCAGAGAAAAGAATAGCAGCGTAGAGTTGGAGTGAGAGAGTTACCTTGTTTCTCTGTTTCTGTGAGAAACTATATCTGCTACAGGCCTGAATATGAGAGGACGGCTGACCAGTTGTTTTGTGTGACATCGAGGTCATAGGTCATTGTTTAAGCAAAGTAAACACATAACAGATGGCAACACTATGTCTGGCTATGTAGGAGGATAGTAACTGTGATGATCACAAAGCAGAGATATACATTATCTTACCAAAACGTCTCTAAAGGAAAGTTAATATCAGGTGTCCTTATGTAAAAGGTCATGGAGGACAATCTTTAGCACCTACTTATTAATTGACTCAAAGTTTTGTGTCAGTGGTTCCAGCCCACACACTTTGCCAACATAATAATCTGAAGGAAGATCACTGGGAAAATAAGTGCTAAAAATAAATAGATCCCAATTAAATGTATATTTAAATCGCTTTTATGTCTTCAAAGACGATGCTTGAGTTGGTTTATCGCTACGGTGCTTTTGCACTGGCGTGAACTGAGCCTCACGTAATAGAATAGCATACTGTGCTTCAGTGTATCGAGCCATACAATTTAAAGCAGAGATCATCTAACTAGATTCAGCCGCGGGATGATTTGTTCTTCAGAGGATGGTCAGGGGGTCGGAAACATAATGACAAAACATTTGCAGACTGAAGCCCTAAACAGATATTTGATTAAAACAGTTTCAAATCTTACATTTGTATACGATCATATAGATTCTCTATTATGCGTGGGAATACTTTGGAACACATTTCCCAAATTAAAATCCCTTGGAGCTGATATCCTGGTGGTTTTACAATAATAATACAAAATATACATCTTTATTTTTTGCTCAGAAAACTTTGGAGGCCAAATAAAACCACCCGTTGGGGAAACCTGATTTTAAAGGGGGGGGGGAAAAATGTGAAAACAAAGTGAAAATATTTCATGTTTATATGGCTGATATATGCTGAGATAGGTTTTAGGATCGATTACCTATTGGTTCAAAAGGTTTTAGGATCGATTACCTATCGGTTCAAAAGGTTTTAGGATCTTCCCCTCTCCCTATAGAGCCTTTCTTCCCCTCTCTCTATAGAGCCTTTCTTCCCCTCTCCCTATAGAGCCTTTCTTCCCCTCTCTCTATAGAGGCTTTCTTCCCCTCTCCCTATAGAGCCTTTCTTCCCCTCTCCCTATAGAGCCTTTCTTCCCCTCTCCCTATAGAGCCTTTCTTCCCCTCTCCCTATAGAGCCTTTCTTCCCCTCTCCCTATAGAGCCTTTCTTCCCCTCTCCCTATAGAGCCTTTCTTCCCCTCTCCCTATAGAGCCTTTCTTCCCCTCTCCCAAAACCTGAAAGGTAACAGGTGAACTCCTGGTGAACTGGAAGAGCCTCCAACTCCCCATTTACCCTCCTGACAAATTCCATGTCATAGGAAGGTCACACAGAGAGAAGACGGCAACGCTGTCACTGTCTGCTTCTCAAATGGCTCCCTATTCCCTGTGAGTCCTGGCCCAAAGTAGTGCACTACACAGGGTGCCATTTGGGACGCTGTCACTGTCTGCTTCTCAAATGGCTCCCTATTCCATGTGAGTCCTGGCCCAAAGTAGTGCACTACACAGGGTGCCATTTGGGATGCTGTCACTCTGTCGCAGAACTCCTCTCCATCTCATCTCTGTTCTAAGCCTTGGGGGCGACATCACATCATGGCTCTGTTCTGTGGCTGGCTGTCTTACAGCTCCGGCATGAATTAAACATGGATAAACACATTCTCCACCCTTCAGTTCAGACGTACGGCTCAGTGCATTGTGAGTGGGAGAGACTTCAGAGTGTTGTTGTGAGAGCGTGGGTTGAGGAGAGACTTCAGCGTGTTGTTGTGAGAGGGTGGGTTGAGGAGAGACTTCAGCGTGTTGTTGTGAGAGGGTGGGTTGAGGAGAGACTACAGCGTGTTGTTGTGAGAGGGTGGGTTGGGGAGAGACTTCAGCGTGTTGTTGTGAGAGGGTGGGTTGAGGAGAGACTACAGTGTGTTGTTGTGAGAGGGTGGGTTGAGGAGAGACTTCAGTGTGTTGTTGTGAGAGAGTGGGTTGAGGAGAGACTACATCGTGTTGTTGTGAGAGGGTGGGTTGAGGAGAGACTACAGTGTGTTGTTGTGAGAGGGTGGGTTGAGGAGAGACTACATCGTGTTGTTGTGAGAGGGTGGGTTGAGGAGAGACTACAGTGTGTTGTTGTGAGAGGGTGGGTTGAGGAGAGACTACATTGTGTTGTTGTGATAGGGTGGGTTGAGGAGAGACTTCAGAGTGTTGTTGTGAGAGGGTGGGTTGAGGAGAGACTTCAGTGTGTTGTTGTGAGAGGGTGGGTTGAGGAGAGACTACAGTGTGTTGTTGTGAGAGGGTGGGTTGAGGAGAGACTACAGTGTGTTGTTGTGAGAGGGTGGGTTGAGGAGAGACTTCAGCGTGTTGTGGTGAGAGGGTGGGTTGAGGAGAGACTACAGTGTGTTGTTGTGAGAGGGTGGGTTGAGGAGAGACTACAGTGTGTTGTTGTGAGAGGGTGGGTTGAGGAGAGACTACAGTGTGTTGTTGTGAGAGGGTGGGTTGAGGAGAGACTACAGTGTGTTGTTGTGAGAGGGTGGGTTGAGGAGAGACTACAGTGTGTTGTTGTGAGAGGGTGGGTTGAGGAGAGACTACAGTGTGTTGTTGTGAGAGGGTGGGTTGAGGAGAGACTACAGTGTGTTGTTGTGAGAGGGTGGGTTGAGGAGAGACTACAGTGTGTTGTTGTGAGAGGGTGGGTTGAGGAGAGACTTCAGCGTGTTGTGGTGAGAGGGTGGGTTGAGGAGAGGCTTCAGCGTGTTGTGGTGAGAGGGTGGGTTGAGGAGAGACTTCAGCGTGTTGTGGGTTGAGGAGAGACTTCAGCGTGTTGTGGTGAGAGGGTGGGTTGAGGAGAGACTTCAGCGTGCTGTGGTGAGAGGGTGGGTTGAGGAGAGACCTCAAAAATAAAATGTTGTCCTTGTGGGTGCTTATGAATTCAATAATGAAAAGAAAACTCTATTTTAAATCACTAAGGCGTACTGTGTGTGTGTGTGTGTGTGTGTGTGTGTGTGTGTGTGTGTGTGTGTGTGTGTGTGTGTGTGTGTGTGACCATCACCTGAGTTAAAAGCTTGTTGTTGTCGTCTTCCAATATCCTCATCTTGATCTCCAGCTGTCTGATGTAGTTAGAGGAGGAGGAGTCTAAAAACGAGAGAAAGCAAAGGGAAGAGGAAGATGAGAGAAAATGATGAAGATGAGGGAGATGAGGATGAGAATAAAGGGGGATGAGAGGAAAATATGAAGATGAGGAGGATGAAGATGAGGAGGATGAAGATGAGGAGGATGAGAGAAGAGGGAGATGAGAGGAAAGGATGTAGCGGAGTAGAGATTATCTTTCTTTAATTACTTGGTTGTTTTCCTACAGCCCGACAGATAACGTGTTCATTTTCTAAACAAATGACAGTTGAATAATAGTATTATGTGACTCATCTTGCATAACACATCCACTATATTACAGGACCACCTGACTAAATGAGGTTTCTACTTTTACTTGAATCATCAGGTTCAGTTTAGCAACAGCAACAGTGAGGACAATCTATGTGTATATACAGTGGGGCAAAAAAGTATTTAGTCAGCCACCAATTGTGCAAGTTCTCCCACTTAAAAAGATGAGAGAGGCCTGTAATTTTCATCATAGGTACACTTCAACTATGACAGACAAAATGAGAAAACAAAATCCAGAAAATCACATTGTAGGATTTTTTATAAATTTATTTGTAAATTATGGTGGAAAATAAGTATTTGGTCAATAACAAAAGTTTATCTCAATACTTTGTTATATACCCTTTGTTGGCAATGACAGAGGTCAAACGTTTTCTGTAATGGACCCAGAGACAGAGACATGGACCCAGAGACATGGACCCAGAGACAGAGACATGGACCCAGAGACAGAGACATGGACACAGAGACAGAGACATGGACACAGAGACAGAGACATGGACACAGAGACAGAGACATGGACACAGAGACAGAGACATGGACACAGAGACAGAGACATGGACACAGAGACAGAGACATGGACCCAGAGACATGGACCCAGAGACATGGACCCAGAGACATGGACCCAGAGACAGAGACATGGACACAGAGACAGAAACATGGACACAGAGACATGGACCCAGAGACATGGACCCAGAGACAGAGACATGGACCCAGAGACATGGACCCAGAGTCAGAGACATGGACCCAGAGACAGAGACATGGACCCAGAGACAGAGACATGGACACAGAGACAGAGACATGGACCCAGAGACAGAGACATGGACCCAGAGACATGGACCCAGAGACAGAGACATGGACCCAGAGACATGGACCCAGAGACAGAGACATGGACCCAGCGACATGGACCCAGATACAGAGACATGGACACAGAGAAAGAGACATGGACCCAGAGACAGAGACATGGACCCAGAGACATGGACCCAGAGACATGGACCCAGAGACAGAGACATGGACACAGAGACAGAGACATGGACACAGAGACAGATACATGGACCCAGAGACAGAGACATGGACCCAGAGACATGGACCCAGAGACAGAGACATGGACCCAGAGACATGGACACAGAGACAGAGACATGGACCCAGAGACATGGACCCAGAGACAGAGACATGGACCCAGAGACATGGACACAGAGAAAGAGACATGGACCCAGAGACAGAGACATGGACCCAGAGACATGGACCCAGAGACAGAGACATGGACACAGAGACAGAGACATGGACCCAGAGACATGGACACAGAGACAGAGACATGGACCCAGAGACATGGACCCAGAGACATGGACCCAGAGACAGAGACATGGACACAGAGACAGAGACATGGACCCAGAGACATGGACACAGAGACAGAGACAGAGACATGGACACAAAGACATGGACACAGAGACATGGACCCAGAGACATGGACCCAGAGACATGGACACAGAGACATGGACCCAGAGACATGGACACAGAGACAGAGACATGGACCCAGAGACAGAGACATGGACACAGAGACAGAGACATGGACACAGAGACAGAGACATGGACCCAGAGACAGAGACATGGACACAGAGACAGAGACATGGACACAGAGACAGAGACATGGACACAGAGACAGAGACATGGACCCAGAGACAGAGACATGGACCCAGAGACATGGACCCAGAGACATGGACCCAGAGACATGGACCCAGAGACAGAGACATGGACACAGAGACAGAAACATGGACACAGAGACATGGACCCAGAGACATGGACCCAGAGACAGAGACATGGACCCAGAGACATGGACCCAGAGTCAGAGACATGGACCCAGAGACAGAGACATGGACCCAGAGACAGAGACATGGACACAGAGACAGAGACATGGACCCAGAGACAGAGACATGGACCCAGAGACATGGACCCAGAGACAGAGACATGGACCCAGAGACATGGACCCAGAGACAGAGACATGGACCCAGCGACATGGACCCAGATACAGAGACATGGACACAGAGAAAGAGACATGGACCCAGAGACAGAGACATGGACCCAGAGACATGGACCCAGAGACATGGACCCAGAGACATGGACCCAGAGACAGAGACATGGACACAGAGACAGAGACATGGACCCAGAGACATGGACACAGAGACAGAGACATGGACCCAGAGACATGGACCCAGAGACATGGACCCAGAGACAGAGACATGGACACAGAGACAGAGACATGGACACAGAGACAGATACATGGACCCAGAGACAGAGACATGGACCCAGAGACATGGACCCAGAGACAGAGACATGGACCCAGAGACATGGACACAGAGACAGAGACATGGACCCAGAGACATGGACCCAGAGACAGAGACATGGACCCAGAGACATGGACACAGAGAAAGAGACATGGACCCAGAGACAGAGACATGGACCCAGAGACATGGACCCAGAGACAGAGACATGGACACAGAGACAGAGACATGGACCCAGAGACATGGACACAGAGACAGAGACATGGACCCAGAGACATGGACCCAGAGACATGGACCCAGAGACAGAGACATGGACACAGAGACAGAGACATGGACCCAGAGACATGGACACAGAGACAGAGACAGAGACATGGACACAAAGACATGGACACAGAGACATGGACCCAGAGACATGGACCCAGAGACATGGACACAGAGACATGGACACAGAGACATGGACACAGAGACAGAGACATGGACCCAGAGACAGAGACATGGACCCAGAGACATGGACACAGAGACAGAGACATGGACACAGAGACATGGACACAGAGACATGGACATAGAGACATGGACACAGAGACAGAGACATGGACACAGAGACATGGATACAGAGACAGAGACATGGACACAGAGACATGGACATAGAGACAGAGACAGAGACATGGACACAGAGACATGGACACAGAGACATGGACACAGATACATGGACATAGAGACAGAGACATGGACATAGAGACATGGACACAGAGACATGGACACAGAGACATGGACATAGAGACATGGACAAAGAGACATGGACAAAGAGACATGGACACAGAGACATGGACATAGAGACATGGACATAGAGACATGGACACAGAGACATGGACACAGAGACAGAGTCATGGACACAGAGACATGGACACAGAGACATGGACATAGAGACATGGACAAAGAGACATGGACACAGAGACATGGACATAGAGACATGGACACAGAGACATGGACACAGAGACAGAGACATGGACACAGAGACATGGACACAGAGACATGGACACAGAGACATGGACACAGAGACAGAGACATGGACCCAGAAACAGAGACATGGGTGACAGAGTGAACTCAGCCGATTACACACCAGGACCAGCACCAGGATACTCTGCCAGGACCTGGTGCAGGAGATAATGGGCCACACTGACACAGTACACTGCCATCAGATTCCCATGGCTCAGTTGGATGGGACTAGGATAAAAGAGTCTATAGTGATAAATGACTGACCAGGAGCTAACCAAGACCATTGAGGATTCACAGCTACCAGAAAGGACCTGACCAAAAATACTATGGCAGAGGTAATAGACAGCTACAGCTCTGCCAAGGGCTCAATAAACCCCACAGCTAGAGAGAGAGTCTCTGTCTCTCACAGAGCAGCATGTAACACTGTACAAACCACACGCGGACGACCCCTCTCTTTACCACTCTGCTCTCCTAGGGGACAGGGGAAGGCACATTTGAACTCCCTCTCCTCCATCCCTCCCTCCCTCCCTCTCCTACCTCGACCTCCATCCCTCCCTCTTTCCCTCTCCTACCTCGACCTCCATCCCTCCCTCCCTTTCGACCTCCATCCCTCCCTCTTTCCCTCTCCTACCTCGACCTCTATCCCTCCCTCCCTCTCGACCTCCATCCCTCCCTCTTTCCCTCTCCTACCTCGACCTCTATCCCTCCCTCCCTCTCGACCTCCATCCCTCCCTCTTTCCCTCTCCTACCTCAACCTCTATCCCTCCCTCCCTCTCGACCTCCATCCCTCCCTCTTTCCCTCTCCTACCTCGACCTCCATCCCTCCCTCTCCTACCTCGACCTCCATCCCTCCCTCTTTCCCTCTCCTACCTCGACCTCTATCCCTCCCTCCCTCTCGACCTCCATCCCTCCCTCTTTCCCTCTCCTACCTCGACCTCCATCCCTCCCTCTCCTACCTCGACCTCCATCCCTCCCTCTTTCCCTCTCCTACCTCGACCTCTATCCCTCCCTCCCTCTCGACCTCCATCCCTCCCTCTTTCCCTCTCCTACCTCGACCTCCATCCCTCCCTCTCCTACCTCGACCTCCATCCCTCCCTCTTTCCCTCTCCTACCTCGACCTCTATCCCTCCCTCCCTCTCGACCTCCATCCCTCCCTCTTTCCCTCTCCTACCTCGACCTCCATCCCTCCCTCTCCTACGTCGACCTCCATCCCTCCCTCTTTCCCTCTCCTACCTCGACCTCTATCCCTCCCTCCCTCTCGACCTCCATCCCTCCATCCCTCCCTCTCCTACCTCGACCTCCATCCCTCCCTCTCCTACCTCGACCTCCATCCCTCCCTCTTTCCCTCTCCTACCTCGACCTCTATCCCTCCCTTTTTCCCCTCCCTCTGTCTCCTACACCGACCTCCATCCCTCCCTCTTTCCCTCTCCTACCTCAACCTCTATCCCTCCCTCCCTCTCGACCTCCATCCCTCCCTTTTTCCCCTCCCTCTGTCTCCTACACCGACCTCCATCCCTCCCTCTTTCCCTCTCCTACCTCGACCTCTATCCCTCCCTCCATCCCTCCCTCTTTCCCTCTCCTACCTCAACCTCCATCCCTCCCTCTTTCCCTCTCCTACCTCCACCTCCATCCCCCCTACCTCCACCTCCACCCCCCCTACCTCCACCTCCATCCCTCCCTCCCTCCCTCCCTTCCTACCTCAACCTCTATCCCTCCCTCCCTTTCGACCTCCATCCCTCCCACCCCTCTGCTACCTCAACCTCCATCCCTCCCTCCCTCTCCTCCATCCCTCCCATCCCTCTGCTACCTCAACCTCCATCCCTCCCTCCCTCTCCTCCATCCCTCCCATCCCTCTGCTACCTCAACCTCCATCCCTCCCTCCCTCTCCTCCATCCCTCTCCTCCCTCCCTCTCCTCCATCCCTCCCATCCCTCTGCTACCTCAACCTCCATCCCTCAACCTCCATCCCTCCCTCCCTCTCCTCCATCCCTCCATCCTTTCATCTCTACTCCCTGCAGACAGATGGCATAGCAAAAGCCTAAATGAAGAAAGAAAGAAATAGGCTTTCCTGGCCTTTCAACTCTATAACGACTAACTGTACTCAAAACTAGCATCTAGGAGGTCTCAGGTTATTACTAATGCATAAAGCTTCAGGCGGATCTCAGGCTACATACATAATATTGTCAGACTAAACACAAAAAAAGCCTACCCTGAGATGGAAAGAAATAGACAGACAGAGACAGAGAGAGAGACACAGAGAGATGGAGGGTAAAGGAGACAGAGAGAGAGAGACAAAGAGATGGAGGGTAAAGGAGACAGAGAGAGAGTATAAAGGATAGAGAGAGAGAGATGGAGGCTGAACGAGAGAGAGACAGATAGACGGCAAAGGAGAGAGAGAGGGATAGAGATGCAGCGTGAAGGAGAGAGAGACAGAGAGAGGGATAGAGATGGAAGGTGAAGGAGAGAGAGACAGAGAGAGAGAGATAGAGATGCAGCGTGAAGGACAGAGAGACAGAGAGAGGGATAGAGATGCAGCGTGGAGGAGAGAGAGACAGACAGAGGGATAGAGATGCAGCGTGAAGGAGAGAAAGACAGAGAGAGGGATAGAGATGGAAGGTGAAGGAGAGAGAGACAGAGAGAGAGAGATAGAGATGCAGCGTGAAGGAGAGAGAGACAGAGGGATAGAGATGGAGGGTGAAGGAGAGAGAGACAGAGAGAGGGATAGAGATGGAAGGTGAAGGAGAGAGAGACAGAGAGAGGGATAGAGATGGAGGGTGAAGTAGAGAGAGACAGAGAGAGGGATAGAGATGGAGGGTGAAGTAGAGAGAGACAGAGAGAGGGATAGAGATGGAGGGTGAAGTAGAGAGAGACAGAGAGAGGGATAGAGATGGAAGGTGAAGGAGAGAGAGACAGAGAGAGGGATAGAAATGCAGCTTGAAGGAGAGAGAGACAGAGGGATAGAAATGGAGGGTGAAGTAGAGAGAGACAGAGAGAGGGATAGAAATGGAGGGTGAAGTAGAGAGAGACAGAGAGAGGGATAGAGATGGAAGGTGAAGGAGAGAGAGACAGAGAGAGGGATAGAAATGGAGGGTGAAGGAGAGAGAGACAGAGAGAGGGATAGAGATGGAAGGTGAAAGCAGAAGAGAGAGACAGAGAGAGAGAAGGATAGAGATGGAAGGTGAAAGCAAGAGAGAGAGAGAGAGGGGCAGAGAGAAGGATAGAGATGGAAAGTGAAAGCAAGAGAGAGAGAGAGAGAGAGGGGGCAGAGAGAAAGATAGAGATGGAAGGTGAAAGCAAGAGAGAGAGAGAGAGAGAGAGAGAATTGGCACGGGCACTAGAAAAGTCTGCAGCACCCGGCCTCCCCCTGCTAGAATCCGAAGTCAAATGTCTGCTGTTTGCTGATGATCTGGTGCTTCTGTCACCAACTACAAATTCCATCTAGACACTGTTGCCCTAGAGCACACAAAAAACTATACATAACTTGGCCTAAAAATCAGCGCCACAGGTAACTTCCACAAAGCTGTGAACGATCTGAGAGACAAGGCAAGAAGGGCATTCTATGCCATCAAAAGGAACATAAATTTCAACATACCAATTAGAATTTGGCTAAAAA